>NW_028151402.1:25000-47637 GCF_964638095.1 Poromitra crassiceps
ACAAAACTGGGCCAACTTAGAACTGATGAACTTTCAACGTCCACTGGCCAAAAGGGGGTGTGGCAATGGGCATGGCCAATCACAAAAAGGCACCTAACAAAATGGATTCACTTAACACGGTATGCACTTTACTGAGCGCTCTCTAGTTGTTATTGTTATTACCTTCCCCGTTTCCAAAGTGCATGTGGTGGGTGATGGGAGACTGTGTGCAGCTAACTAACAGCAGATGCATGTTCAAACTCCCGAACTAGTTCCATTAACAACCTTTAATTAGCAAGCAGCCGGTCTTTGGATGAAGATCGTCTATCGCTCAACATTATGCTAGCAGTTAGCAAGAGTCAGTGTGTTACCTGCAAGATGGCAATCAGCACACCCGCAGTTTTCGAGAAGCAGAGCAATGTAGCCTACTGCTGTGAGTGGGGCCAGCAGCAAAACGTATTTTTAGCCATCTAACAGAAGGCCCATCGAAACAAATCAATATCCATTTAAGTGTACGCTATATTAACAACATTTTCAGTGCTTTACTGACTTACTTAATCCTCTTCGTGCTCGATAGCACATAAGGTCTTTACCAAGAACGCCAATGCTAACCCTACTGCAGGTAACTCACTGGCTATCAAGAAGTAGTCCATACAACCATCTACTGCAGGTAACTCACTGACTATCAAGAAGTAGCTCATACAACCATCTACTGCAGGTAACTCACTGACTATCCATAAGTACCTCATACAACCATCTACTGCAGGTAACTCACTGGCTATCAAGAAGTACCTCATACAACCATCTACTGCAGGTAACTCACTGACTATCCATAAGTACCTCATACAACCATCTACTGCAGGTAACTCACTGACTATGGGATCATGTCTATGTTCCCCGGGTTCTATATTCCCCGTTTTTCACTAACCTCTCCCAGGCCCCACTCCAAACCTAACCTCCCCCCATGCCTAAACCTAACCTCCCCCAGACCCTAACCCAAAACCTAACCTCTCCCACCCCCACGCCTAAACCTAAGGTCGGCATTACGGGTGGTCGGCATAGCGGGTGGACACCATTTGGGAAAAACGGGGAACATAGGACCCGGGGAACATAGGGATGACCCCCTGACTATCCATACGTACCTCATACAACCATCTACTGCAGGTAACTCACTGGCTATCAAGAAGTACCTCATACAACCATCTACTGCAGGTAACTCACTGACTATCCATAAGTACCTCATACAACCATCTACTGCAGGTAACTCACTGGCTATCAAGAAGTAGCTCATACAACCATCTACTGCAGGTAACTCACTGACTATCCATAAGTACCTCATACAACCATCTACTGCAGGTAACTCACTGGCTATCAAGAAGTAGCTCATACAACCATCTACTGCAGGTAACTCACTGACTATCCATAAGTACCTCATACAACCATCTACTGCAGGTAACTCACTGGCTATCAAGAAGTAGCTCATACAACCATCTACTGCAGGTAACTCACTGACTATCAATAAGTAGATCATACAACCCCACGTCAAATAATCCGAACTATCCCTTTAAGCTTGTACTTCCATTGCCCTGACTGCAAGTCATCCTGGATGATAGTGTCAGCAAAATGTTTCAAATGTAAATGTGGGCCCAAATGTAAGGGTTCATTATGAAGTCTTTTCAGCTAACAAAGGAGACTGTAAGTGTAAAATGGCCTCCTGCCATAGCGCACACCACCACACACACTAGCACAAGTGGGGGTCTGCTGATATCAAGTCCACCTTCTATCCAACGCCATGTTCTGATGCCAACATCTTCCCCCTGACATTCACTAACTAAGGTCTATGGATTATATGCCACAGAGTGTGTGTGTGTGTGTGTGTGTGGCTCCTCCTCCTTTGTGTCAGTTAAAGACACCCTTGGATCCTCCCTCCTCTGGGTTCTCTACACCGGCACTTAAAGCAGATAATAACCTCCGCTTAAGATGACACACACATGCAAAACACACACACACACAGGCTTGAAAGTCCAAATGTGCAATACACGCATATGAATATACACACACACACACACACACACCCTAATGACCCTAATATTTGACCGTGTCATTAATCACGCTGGTGCTTGTACTCCCATGATGCTGACGAGCTGTCTGTGTGTGTGTGTGTGTGCATGCGTGCGTGTGCATGCGTGCACGTGTGTGTGTGTGTGTGTGTGTGTAATAAGGGAGCTCCAGCAGATGGGTGGGGGCGGAGGTGGGGGGGGAGGAGATTTATATATACATTTATTCAACAGAGGAGCCACAAACAATATACATGTCTTTTACCTCCTCGACTGACAGTCTGACGAACATACTTGTTTTCAGACACGTCACGTCTTGCTGTCTGTCAAATTGCCATATCCTTTCACCATTTTGCAAATAACAAAAACTGTGTCCATTTTGCAATGCCAAAGACCAGCTTACGTGTTCAGTGACCATCATTCACACATTGCTAATTTCTAAATACATAAAAGCAAGAAAAACGACACCATAAATATGTCAAAAGCACAAGCTATCTTCTCCATACTTCTTGCTGCTCCTAACAGCCAACAACTATTTGCAGGGCATATTAACACATTCACTGCCAGCCGTTTTTTTTTTACTGTAGGTAGGTTCTGCCAGAGGTTTTTTTTGAGGATTCTGGCTGATCTTTCAAGACCCGAGGATTCTTTTCTGCTAAGATTTTGTGAACACACAATATCTCAAAAGAACTAATAGAATGTGTGCTTTCTCTGTCTAAAAGAGTTAGTTTGTAGAGTTAGTAGTTATGTAAGCATTAGCAGTTGAATACAGCATGGTTTCAGCGTCTGAAAAATTATTCAGAGATAAACGGCTTTTTGTGAAATTCGATAGAACAGTCACTTTAACCATTCATTTTTGGCATCAGTAAGACGTCAGACATCTAAACAATAGTTTTGAACAGTAATTTCCTCCATAACAGCAGGAAACCCCCCTCTGCTTCCAACTCCTCCCTCCGTGTGTGTCTTCTTGGCTGCAGCGGCCGTGTCACAAGCTCGTTTCTGTTGCTGCTGTAACCTCGCGTCACCAGTCTCATTGCTTTGCTGCTGCTGTGCCTGTCTGCGCGGCCGCTCTTTGAGGAAGTCTGGATGGACTCGCTCGTTTCTTGGAGTTTTGGTTGAGAGCTTTGATGAAGCTTTTGCGATTCTGGTCATATTTATGCTGCGTGTTTCAAAGTGTGTTCCACCCATAATCTATTATGCAAATTTGCAATCCCGCACCGCCAGCAATCAGCAATCAGCAATCATTTTCATGAGAATGGCTTCCTCACACTGCTTTTTGCTTGCCTTCCTCTAGAATGGAGGGCACTGTCGCCACTTAGTGGGTTGGTGGAATGGGTTGTACACGTTCGGTAGCTCCAATAATTTTATAGGAGACGTGGGGGGCATTGATCCACGTAGCACCGTCAAATTTTTTTTTTTTGTCTCAACTCGTCATTGGCAGTGAACCGTTGGAATTTTTTTGACGAGTCAACTCGCCATTGGCAGTGAACGTGTTAATGTTCACTGAAATTTGAAGCTCACCTATGATCAGATCTGTGCTGCAGCGGTTTCTTGCATCTGTCCATTTATTGGCCATAAGTGAAAGTTTATAGTAAGTATAGTATAGTACAGTTTATAGTAACCGTATTTACATAATTATTTGAGCAAATAAACGTTTGATTTGATATATTTCAGTTACATTTTATTTAAAACTTTGCTTCAGGTTTACCAGGGCCGCAAATCCACAAGCCAGAAGTGCTAGTGACCATGTTTTTTCCAGACTCGCACGCAGCAACTTTGTCGTTTTGGGTATTATAGCGTAGTCATGGTAACGAACCTGCTGCTAACGCTAGATTCACCTTTAGCTTGTGTCGTCCTCTTGAGGTGCACTTCTGTGGCAGCATGTTGTTTATTGTACAAACATGCTCTTTTCCTTTACAGACGGCCCAAATCTCAAAAGCATCTTTTGATGGGATGCCAACGTCTCCACTCATTTATTAACTGATTATATTTTCCTAATTGAGCTCCTCTGTTGGTGCTGACTGTAGGCTAAATGGCATCTTGTCTTGTTTATATTAGTCTTGCTGGCCAGCCTCCCCTCCCTTCCGTGAGAGTCGTCTGGCTGCACGGAAACAGGCTACTGGGATAAACCCTCCCCTGCTCTGCAGCTGCTCTCCCATTGGAGCGACTGTTTCAGTGGCTGCTGGATGTCCGCTCCCGGCTTATTACAAACTCTGTCATTGTCTCCGACCATTCCGCTCCCTCCTCCCTGTGTGTCGCTGTAGTGCCCTGCCGCATCAGTGAAAACAACAACGCTAACTAGCTAGCAAGCTAACGGCAGAAACCTACATGCTAGCTCGTTGCTACATGCTGAAAATGGCAAGTTGGATTGTTGGAAAAACTATTTTCCAAGGGCACTGCTGCCAAGCGCCGCCCATCGCAATCCCACTATGGAGACCTGCGCCGCCAGACTCATCTCCCGGTAGGGAGGGGAGGCTGGCCAGCGAGACTATGTTCATATTGACAGTATTTGGTTAAAGCTTGCACTACTTGCAATGCCTGTGGTTCACATTGTAGTCTAATCTAATTTGTGCCGTAACTTGTAAAACCATCTTTTGAGAATACAGTAGGGGAGAGTGGGGTGAGTTGTGCCACTTTTTACTTGAGGTGTCTTTAAAGTGAGGGCATGACAGTAATGCCTCCAACTACAATATGTAAATATATTTCAGGATGTTGTGCACCACTGGGAACACTCCCTTTGGATCTTAAATAAACTGTTAAAAAAATATGGCTATTCTTAAAAAAGTGGTCTCTTGGCACAACTTGCCCCCGGTGCGGGGTAAGTTGTGCCTTTGGAGAGAATACGTTGGGGTAAATTGTGCCATTGATTACTGAAGTAAAACAGAACATTTTCATCTCATATACTGTAATGCTATATCAAAGCAAGACAAAATAAAGATAACACGAAAGTCCAGTGTACTATAACAGGGTTAAACAAGGCTAAACGGTAGCAGCAGTTGACCTACATATTTAACATTTTCAGAAATAAAAATTATGTTCAAAATGAACAAAATCAACTATCCCAGAGCCAGGCTACACTTGCCAATACTGCAATATTCTTCAACAAGGTCTATTTAAACATTTAAGAACAAAATGAAATAAAATTTCACTAAATCAACTGCAACTGCACTGGCACAACTTAACCCAGGCCTTTTGGCACAAATCACCCCATCCCCACCATTTTAACAAACTTGTATCATATAGCTGGTTTGGAGCTAACATCATGCTAACAGTATAGCCTCATATTGTAGCTTACTAAAACACTAACACATGTGTGAAATGTTTTCAACTTGTCTATAATTGTTCAGACACAACAATCAATAAACCTTGATCATAAAAAATTTACTTTGAGAGGCAAAAAACAGTTTTTTGAACTTAAATGTGCTTAGCTCTTGTGCCATCTGCCTCCCTTCTTTGCAGAGTGAGTAAAATGGATGCCTCTTCAAAAATGTGTGGTCACATGACCAATTTCTTCTATGGTTTTCTAGATACAAGGGGTGGCACAACTTCCCCACTGGCACAACTCACCCCACTCTCCCCTACAGTATTTTTTAGCATGCACAACCTTTGTTCAAAGTAAAACAGATGAAGTAGTGTTACATTTTATTATAGACATCCAAATTGGAAGTTTAATTGTAATGAACAACGAATATATCACTATTTTATATATAGGCTTCATGCAAACTGGCCTCAGTCAAACAAACAACTTAACAAGCAACCAACCAAAGCAAAATAAATAAATAAGCCAATTAAGGCAAAAATGGGGAAAAAGTAAGAAAAATAGCCAATTTTGTTGCGAGTGTGAGCTCCTGCTCTCTGTTATATTCTGGTTAGATGGTTGATGCTTCCGAGTGTAAATGGCAGGAAAGCACAGAAGGTAAAGCATTCCAGATTGGGCCTTCAGAGATGAAGAACGGTGTGATTTATGTGAGGCTGCTGCACAGCTGGGCTCCAACCAAGAGGTCACGCTCTTTACCTTGGCAATGATATTACACACAACCTCACACCACAGACAGCTGCTGCTGCTGCTGCTGCTGCTGCATGAGTGTGAGTGTGTGTGTGTGTGTGTGTGTGTGTGTGTGTGAGAGAGAGAGAGAGAGAGAGAGAGAGAGAGAGAGAGAGAGAGAGAGAGAGAGAGAGAGAGAGAGAGAGAGAGAGAGAGCATGTGGCCTGTTGTCGTCTTGTGGGGGTCAAATGCATACAGTACACGTATTTACTTGGAAAATCTGCGATTGAGTGATTGACATTGATGAAGTGATTGATGTCATTGCTGTGTCATGCCTTCATGGGCTTACAAGACACATCATCCATTACATTATGAAGTTTTCATTGACTAAAACCGGACTAAAATGTGAACAGTAAAACTAGACTAAAATACTTATGGTTTTATTTGACTAAGATGAGACTAGAATGCTCAAACTTTTAGTCGACTAAAGCTTGACTAAATAAAAACAGGATGAGGTTGACTAAATATGATAAAAGCTAACAAGGACATTTGACACGGGACTAAGACTACGACTAAATAAAAAAAATAGCAGACAAAATTAACACTAAGTTTAACACACATATTCCAAACAATCTCACACACAATGTTGCCATTTTGCTCAGGCTTTACAGATGAAGTATAATCCACCTTTTCTGAAACATATCCCTATCACGTGTGTGTGTGTGTGTGTGTGTGTGTGTGTGTGTGTGTGTGTGTGTGTGTCTGTGTGTGTGTGTGTGTGTGTGTGTGCGTGTGTGTGTGTGTGTGTGTGTGTGTGTGTGTGTGTGTGTGTGTGTGTGTGTGCGCGTGTGTGTGCGTGTGTGTGCGTGTGTGTGTGTGTGTGTGTGTGTGTGTACACACGTGCGTTTGTGTGCGTGCGTCTGGTTGTGGGTGTGTGTGTAAATGTCAAACGGGTCAGCAGAGCGACACAGCAGCAGTCATGACAACTGAGTAGCCAAGGTAAAACCTAATGTAACACGGTAAATCTCACCAGCAGTTGACTAAATTATCTGCTGCTCTAAGTTTCGACTCGGAGCGGATAGATCACAACTTGGTTCTGCAGTTTAACAATATTTATTGCCACCATGAATAAATCACTGACCTGGAATTGTACACATAACAATTGACATGAAAAATAAATAAAAGAAAGTAAAGTGTCTCTCACGGCAGCCGTGTGCCGTGTTTCCTCACAGCAGCCGTGTGCTGTGTCCCGTTCCGAAGTCCGTTTGCAGTGCAGTACAGTCCGTTTGTGTACTTCTCTAGTTCTATCTGTGTATAAGCAAGTGCACGCTACCCGGGTGTGTTTTGCTTATCTGTATCCACAACCGATTCTCTACAGGGCAGGTGAGGATGATGAAAATGAAGAAGCAGGATGGTACCTCGCCCCTCTCTTAGATAGGATGGGGACCCTGGCTCCTCTCCACCCTCTGTTCTGTTCTGTCTGTTGTAGTCTAACAAAAAAACCAACCGGAGATTTCACGTAGATCCAAACTTAGAAAAGAAAACAAAGTAAAGCATGCTCCACGGCATGTCACGCAGCATCATTATCATATACAGCCAAAAATCTTGTTGTCTTGAACACGAAGCTCAATGCTTCGATATCTTTTGTGAAAGTCAGCTTTCACTCTTAACTTTCACCATGCATTCACCATTAGCTGTTTCTGTCTGTGGCCAGCAAGCTCTCTTGTGGCGCTGTGCCGAAAGCACGTAAACATGTTCAGCCCCGCCTCTATAGGTGATGCAATCTGGCAACAGACACAAGACCGCGTTGCCCTCTAGCGGTCTTCTTCTGAAACTACACCAATATATGTGGTCCATATTATGTGGGTTACACCCTCCCCCCCTAAACCTGCATGCGTCTCTGCATGTAGACCATCGCTTAAATATGAATCACTGGGCTTCTGCAAGAGGAAGGTGTAGACTCAAATACATTCAATCTGGTGTCAATCAAATCAAGGGATTTTGTGAAAGCTTGGTCAAGACTATGCAGGATCGAGTGCATGACTAAAGTCAGTGGGTTCCCTAGAGATGTGTATGCTAAACGGTCAGGTTCTGTTCTGTTTCTGTTTGACCTTCTAATCTCTGGTTCTCTGTCATGCTGAACAGAACTGGTTTCAGACAATCTGACCTCATCTTCAGTACGGTGTCTTTCTCTGTCCTCTTTGTGTACCGTCTCTTCACATTTCTGGTCTCTTAGTTCTGTGTTAACAGCCTCTCTTACAGGTTCTCCTTGGACTGTTTCATCCCCTACTCCCAGATCTTCACCAACAGGTAAGTCATGAGCAGCAGGTAGGTCACTTTCATTTACAGGTAAGTTTGTCTCATCATCAGTTAAGATGTGGGTAACTAAGTCATTTTCACTTACAGTTAAGTGTGTCTCTTTGTCAGATAAGCTGTTGTCAGGTAAGGTGTCACTCAACATTTCTATCACACTTGGATCTTGAGAACTATTTGCGTCCTCCTCCTGTACCACTATTTTAGGGTGGAATTCTCTAGCAGCAGGATTTAGATTTGAACCCTCTGGACTCTCCCCCATTTCTGAGATAGGCTGGTTACTCTTAGCTCTGGGAAGTTCATGCACTACTGTGATTGTCGGGTACGTAGTTACATCCTGAGCTATTAATGGATAGTGACTTTCCATCTCTCTGTCACCATCATACAGATGTTCTGCCTCCTCAACTTCAGGTACTGAGTTTATCTGGGGGGTTTTCTTGGTTGTTTTCTGTAGGATATCTGGATTGACTTCACTGACTTCAGCTGATTGCGATAAGAACCCACAAGGCAAGAGCAGATCACGATGTAGTGTTCTTTCAGGGCCTTCAGAGGTGAGTGGGGCAACAACATAAACTGGGGAATCACCTATGTGTTTCACTACCTGGTAAATTGTTTTGCTCCACCTGTCAGCAATCTTGTGTTTCCCTCTTATGCCCACGTTTTTCACAAGGACACGGTCTCCTACCTCTAAAGTGGATTCTCTGACCTTCAAATCATATCTCTGTTTGTTACGCAGAGCGGTTTTGTCACTGTGCTCTACAGCCAGTTTGTAGCTTTCCTGTAGGCTTTCTTTGAGTTTCTCCACATATTCACTGTGGGTGACTTTTTTCTGTCCTTCGGGTTTTAATCCAAATGCCACATCAATTGGCAGATTTGGCTGTCTCCCGTACATTAGCTGATATGGGGAATATCCTGTTGTGTCATTTTTCGTACAGTTATAAGCGTGGACTAATGGCTGCACATAGTCACGCCACCTGACTTTATCTTCTTCTTGAAGCGTCCCAAGCATCCCTAGCAATGTACGATTAAATCGTTCTACCGGATTACCCTGTGGGTGGTAAGGGGTTGTCCTCGTTTTCTTTATGCCTAGGAGTTCACAGAGATTTTTAATGACTGCAGATTCAAAGTTGCGACCTTGGTCGCTGTGCAGGCGTTCGGGTATGCCATAGTGGACAAGGAAGTTGTTCCACAATGCTTTGGCTACAGTCTTTTCCTTTTGATCTGAGGTGGGTATTGCGACTGCATATTTTGTGAAGTGGTCAGTTATCACTAATATGTTTTTAGTCCCACGGCCGTCAGGTTCCAAGGACAGATAGTCCATACACACTAGCTCAAGTGGTCGACTGGTTTTAATGTTGACAAGATGGGCAGTTTTCTCTGCTCTAGCCTTGCGCCGAATGCACCTTTCACACCTCCTGACCTTCTCCTCAACATCTAGACACATCCTTGGCCAATAAAACCTTGCCCGTACAAGATCCATTGTTCTATCAAACCCCATATGACCAACTGCATCATGGAGACTTTCAAGTGTCATTTCTATATATTTCTTTGGTAGAACTAACTGGAAGGAAGGCTGATCCTGATTTGTGCGCTTTCTATAGAGGACGTCATCATTTAGTATTAGCTGGTCTTGTACTTTAAGCATTAACTGAACATCTCTTTCTTCCTTTTGTCTAAGACGGTAAGTAAGACGTTTCCCTGCTCTGACAATATCTATGACCTTACTAATTGTGGGGTCATTTCTCTGTTCTACAGCCCAATCCTGTTGAGACATTCTGGGAAGAGTGTTGGATCCAGGAAGCAGGTCGGCTTGAGCAAATTCAGCCGAGATTGCACTTACATCCATTGCCAGACACTCTACAATCACAGGTAAGTGACTGTTTTCTTCTGTTTCAGGAAGTGTGTCTAACTGATGCCTCTCACATATGGCCTTGACAGCCTCTGGAGGGAAAGTTTCCTCATGTTCTCCCTTACTAAACTTTGACATGAACTGCCTCACTCTCTCATCCTCAGCTGCTCCAGAATCATCAGCTTCTATAGGGACGTGTGGGCGTCTCGATAACCCGTCTGCATCCTGATTACTTTTCCCAGCCCTGTACTGAATGTCGAAATTGAAGTTGGATAGCTCGGCAAGCCAACGATGCCCTGCAGCATCAAGTTTTGCGGATGTCAAAATGTAAGTCAATGGATTATTGTCAGTCAGTATGCTGAACTCCACCCCATAGAGGTAATCACAAAACTTGTCTGTGACTGCCCACTTGAGGGCGAGAAACTCAAGCTTGTGAGTGGGGTATCTTCGTTCGCAGTTCGACAGTCCTCGACTGGCATAAGCAATGACTTTCATCTGACCATCTTGCTCCTGGTACAGAGCGGCTCCTAACCCATGCAAGCTAGCGTCAGTATGTAGAATATACGGCTTTCTGGCATCGGCGAACCCAAGTACAGGTGCAGTTGTCAGTTTCTCAATGAGGATTCTGAATGCGTCCTCACATGGGGGCGTCCACCTCCCATTAAATGGTTGTCTCAGATCAGCACTTGAGAAAGATTTGTGGTTTGACTTTTGATGTTTCTTTTTCTTTACAGGGACATAACCAGCTGTCAGAGCATTTAGAGGCTTTGCGATTTTGGAATAATCTTTGACAAACCTCCTATAATACCCTGTGAATCCGAGGAATGACTTCAACTCAGTGATGTTGTTCGGCCGGGGCCAAGTGGTGAGTGCGGCAATTTTGTCAGGGTCTGTTTCTACTCCGTTTTCAGAGACTACATGCCCCAAGTATCGCACAGACTTCCTGAAGAAATGGCATTTCTCAGGCGACAACTTGAGACCGAATTCATTCAGTCTGTTCAGTACTCGCATAAGCCGTGCCTCATGTTCCTCAAGGGTGTCTGAGAACACAATGAGGTCGTCAAGAAACACCAACACTTCTGTGAGATTTAACGAGTCCACACATTTCTCCATGACTCGCTGAAAAGTGCTTGGGGCATTGGTTACCCCTTGGGGCATCCTATTAAACTCCCAAAATCCCATGGGCGTGACAAAGGCAGTCTTATGTTTATCCTCTTCCTCCATCTCTACTTGATAATAGCCTGATTTCAAGTCCATGACAGAAAACCACTTAGACCCTGTCAAAGCTGCAAATGCCTCTTCGATGTGCGGCAATGCGTAAGCATCTTTGATCGTCTGGTTGTTTAGTTTTCTGTAATCCACACATAGGCGGATCTGACCATTTTTCTTCTTCACTACCACGATGGGTGAAGCAAATGGGCTTTCTGACTCTCTGATGATGTTTGCATCATACAGCTGTTTAAGATGAAGACGCACAGCTTCATAGTCAGAGGGGTGGATGGGCCTTGGCCTCTGTTTAAATGGCGTTGAGTCAGAGAGGCGGATTTTGTGTTTGACTGCCGTCGTATGCCCAAAGTCAAGTTCTCCTCTAGCAAAGACTTCAGGGATTGAATTTAACTTCTGACTGATCCGGTCTTTCCACTCTTCTGACAGTGGGGAATCGGCAAAATCAAACTTGATTAAGCTTTCAGGGTTTATTTCACAGGTCGCAAAACACTGAGCAGTAGTGTTTGTCTGTTGTGAAACCTGGTGTTCGGCTTTGGCTTCACTAGTGGAGGTTAATGAAGAGACAGCTATCGGGATAGAAAGCTCTGCCACAGTTCGAAAGGCTGGCACAACAATGTCGTGAGTGGTCTCATTTTTTAGAAGGATTGGAACTTTGAACGAAGTTTGTCGTGGGCTTGACATAATGTAGCTACAGAATATCAAACCGCCTGGTAAGCTGGAGTCGGTGGGCGGTTCTACTAGGAGATGAGCTCCAGGAACAGTGGGGGCATTTCTTATACGCCCGTTCAATGCCCTTTTCTGCCCAGCTGGGATGACTAGGCTACTCTTACTCTGTAATTTAACCCTCCCCACTTTGCCATCTTGTTGTGTCTTATTTTTGTAAATGCTCTGTAAATGTTGGACGAGTGGGGCATAAGCACAGGGTTCTGATAGGGCCCTCTTTTTGTTGAACCCGTCATACAGGGTGTCAAGAGCATTTGTGCCAATGAGAACCGGAACCTCTACACTGACTCGGTGATCAGGGACAATTAGAGCTAGTGTCCTAACCATTTTGGACTCCCCTGTGAAACTCTGTGGGAAAACGATGTCAACCTCAATGTAGCCTAGGTAAGGAACACGTTGGCCTGCAGCTCCTTCTATTTCTAAGAGGTTAGCTAAGGGGAGAATAGGGTGAGAAGGTAAGTGGGATTCATGAAAGGATTTGGATAGTGTGGTGACCTGTGAGCCTGAGTCAATGAGGCAGTTGTACTGTATTCCTCCTATAGTAACTTCAGCTACAGATTTCGATCCAACTAATCCACTGGGGAGCTGATCTACAGTAGCAGCAGCCTGTTGACATCTATTTCCTACATCATTTTTATGTTTCAACTTGGGACTATTGTCTGTGTCCTCGGTTCCAGTATGTCCCACTACTGGAACCTGGTCCAGTTTAAAGGCTGATCCTGCTTAGCCCTCCACTCTTCCTGCTTAGCTTTAAGCTCTTTGTATTTTTGATCAACGAGAGTCTTGTTTATGGGGTTTTCACATTTCCTGGCTATGTGGCCGTCTTCGCCACACCTAAAGCAAAACCAGGCCTTAGGCTCAGGTCTGGGTGTACCCTGTGACATCACTTGATGAGCCTGCGCTTCAACTACAGGTGTAGGTGAGTCTTGTGTTAAGCTAGCGGCCTTAAATTCACGTTTTCTCTCTTTTTTGGATTTCTTGGTGCTGAGCTGCATTTTTAACTCTGCTACCTGTTTCCTCAAACTATCCGTCTCAGAGAGCAGCGCACTCACATTGGGATCAGAATAGGGGGAGATATCAGAGACAGAGTGGACATTTATAGCAGGCCTTGATTTGGACGTCCCAAAGTGACGTTGCATCCTGTCAAGTTTAGATGCTCTTCTGTCCTCCTCTGTTCGTAACTGTAGCAACAGCTCTGCGAAGTTGGGGGATGTTTCATTTTTGAGTTCTAACTGCAAGACGAGGTTGTGATCCCAGCAGCCACGCTTAAACTGCTTGAGCAGATGACGACCTGTATCTGCCTGTTTTACACCATCCCTCTTAACAGCAGAGCTTAGTAAAGCTTGCAACCTCTGTAGGTATTCAGACGGCTTCTCCCCTGGGTTCTGGTTAGTGTTCAAGAACCTTGCAAATATTTCCTCTCCGTCCTCCACAAGTCCAAATGCAGAATCTAACAGTTTTATATATTCTCTGGGATGTGCAAAATAACTAAGTTGCTTCACAACATCTGAGGCTGGAGGAAGCAGACTCTCAAGTATCTTCCTGCGTTGGATATCTGGGGAACTGCCATCATTAAACATTAACTCAGCATGTAGGGACCATGTATCATAATCTGCTTCACCTGGGGGCTTAGGTACTTTTCCTGAGAATGACCTCAACCACTTAGATTGGTACTGGGAGGAGGCATGGTCATTTTTAATTACATGTTCTACTATAACACGTTGCACTTCAGGTGGGTTTGTCACTTCATCGGTAAGTATTGGTCTTGCAATTACTCTAGTTTTCTTTCTAACTGCATTGTCGGGTTTTCTGTTGGGTGTCGGAGTAGGTAACAGATATGGGAGGGGCTTGCTATGTTGATACTTTGCTACATGTACCGGTATCAGGGGTGTGGTACTACAGTCTGAGCGAGCACCATTGTCAGAGTCGCTGCTGTCACTTGAATCAGAATTAATTATTCCAAGTCCTGGAGTCAGGTGAGTAGGTTGTGTAGGTATTTTAACACGGTCTACCTGCCACTTCACAGTGGTATCATTCACATTCTCTATCTCAAAGGGGAAATGTGACTCCATATTAGCTCTTGCAACTTCTGACTCAAACTCCACAATAACTGTTTCTCTATCCTCCCCTTCTGTGTTTGGCATCCTCCGTATGCCTGCTACAGGTCCGTATTTCACAAGGGAAGCGACGATGTCATCAGTGACGTCAGTGCTGGTAATACCAGACACACTAATAGATCGCCTATCATCAATCTCATAACCCTGTTCTAGTTCCATTTTTTTTTCTTGGGTTATTATCGGTGCAAAAATAAATCAGTTGTAAAGGTGTACATTAGAAAAGTATAAAAATAGCAACTTTCTGTACTGTGTATAAAATATTGGTATTGTACATAAACCAAGCTGTGTCTTAATCGCTCCTTGGCTGGCTCGCCACAAAAAGACTATGTAACACGGTAAATCTCACCAGCAGTTGACTAAATTATCTGCTGCTCTAAGTTTCGACTCGGAGCGGATAGATCACAACTTGGTTCTGCAGTTTAACAATATTTATTGCCACCATGAATAAATCACTGACCTGGAATTGTACACATAACAATTGACATGAAAAATAAATAAAAGAAAGTAAAGTGTCTCTCACGGCAGCCGTGTGCCGTGTTTCCTCACAGCAGCCGTGTGCTGTGTCCCGTTCCGAAGTCCGTTTGCAGTGCAGTACAGTCCGTTTGTGTACTTCTCTAGTTCTATCTGTGTATAAGCAAGTGCACGCTACCCGGGTGTGTTTTGCTTATCTGTATCCACAACCGATTCTCTACAGGGCAGGTGAGGATGATGAAAATGAAGAAGCAGGATGGTACCTCGCCCCTCTCTTAGATAGGATGGGGACCCTGGCTCCTCTCCACCCTCTGTTCTGTTCTGTCTGTTGTAGTCTAACAAAAAAACCAACCGGAGATTTCACGTAGATCCAAACTTAGAAAAGAAAACAAAGTAAAGCATGCTCCACGGCATGTCACGCAGCATCATTATCATATACAGCCAAAAATCTTGTTGTCTTGAACACGAAGCTCAATGCTTCGATATCTTTTGTGAAAGTCAGCTTTCACTCTTAACTTTCACCATGCATTCACCATTAGCTGTTTCTGTCTGTGGCCAGCAAGCTCTCTTGTGGCGCTGTGCCGAAAGCACGTAAACATGTTCAGCCCCGCCTCTATAGGTGATGCAATCTGGCAACAGACACAAGACCGCGTTGCCCTCTAGCGGTCTTCTTCTGAAACTACACCAATATATGTGGTCCATATTATGTGGGTTACACTAATAAGAGACCTTGCTTCACTGCATGCAATGGAAGGCCAGTGAGGAGGAGAAGAGACGAGAGGAGATGGAGAGGGGAGAGGAAGAGAGGAGAGGAAGAGGAGAAGAGAGATGAGAGTAAGAGAGTAGGTGAGAGGAGAGGAAGAGAGGAGAGGAGGGGAGGAGAGGGGAAGAGAGGAGAGGAGAGGGAAGAGAGGAGGGGAGGGAAAGAGAGGAGAGGAGATGAGGGGAGAGGAAGAGAGGAGAGGAGGGGAGAGGAAGAGAGGAGAGGAGATGAGTGAGGGGAAGAGAGGAGAGTCAGGTGGGAAACACAAGCATTAATGGCTGCCATAAAATGCACGCTGCATGAAGAAATTATATTAGCATTGCAAATATTGCTGTCCCCTCTGCCCTCTCTCTCTCCCTCCTTTTCTATCTTTTCCTCCCAATCTCCCTCACCCCAGCATGCATGCATGCCTCCATCCCCCCCCCTCTTTATTCATATAAAGTATATGTATATTAACCCCTCCCCCCCCGGTCTCTCTTTATTCATATAATGTATATGTATATTAACCCCCCCCCCCCCGCTCTCTTTATTCATATAATGTATATGTATATTAACCCCCCCCCCCCCGCTCTCTTTATTCATATAATGTATATGTATATTAACCCCCCCCCCCCCCCGGTCTCTCTTTATTCATATAAAGTATATTTGTGAAGTGCTAACATGTAGTAAGAGTAGAGTCCTTTCTTTACATCTTTATACATCAGATCGGCAATTAGGCTTCGCCCCGTTTTAGGGGGAAAACACAAGCCTCTGCCTGTTGACTTCAATGTAAAATGGCACTAGCCCAAAAAATTATAAATTAAAAAATATATACAGTATAAGAATAACGATCACATATGCTGTATAGAAAAATAACTGAATCAATCTCGTGTATTAATGACCCCAAAACATCACTGATGACATCATCAGTGATGTCATCAGTGACATCATCACTGAACTATAGCCTAAGGGCCTGTGTACACCTAGCGTCTTTTTCCGACGTTAAACGCTGGGAATGCGCTGGGGAATGCTGATCCCAGCGCACAATATACAAGGAAGCAGTCTGCAAGTAACGTTAGTTCAGCTTGATAGCTGACAGCTAGCAAGCTAACAACACAGGTAGGCTACGCTATTAAAAGCAGTAAGCACAACACTCACCAGAAATATTAAGTGTCTAGCCGATCTGCTCCCACAATTGAGCCGTTCTGTCTCTGTTGCGATAGTTTTTCCATATGATTAGTTACCAGAAAAGGAGCAGCCGACACCAGCGTCTTTCTGAAAAGTTAAAATATTTTCAGCTGGAAGCGCTGGGAGTCGGCGCACAAAAACGCCGAAAAAAGACGCTGGGCGCTCTGCACTTTCTCTACACGTCCGTGTGCGCTCGCATACGCTCTCCTCCCATTGGAAACAATTGAAAATAGACGCTGGACCTGAGGAAAAGACGCCAGGTGGACACAGGCCCTTAGGGTGGAACTTGGCTCTCACTAGCACAACCACTAACCATCTGTAGATTTTCATCTGGACTACCCAAGTAAAGTTGACAGTCTACAGGCAATTTATATCCATACTATTCATGAAAACATTGACTGTAAGATGGACTGATGGCTTTAATGGATGAAAAAAAATGTATGAGGCCAGCAACACCTGCCTTCGGCTATTAACGCTCACACACCTGCTTAAACAGTGAGGGGACACATCCTAACGATTCATCACTATACTATTTAGTTTGGGACAAACCGGGTCGTCCAGCAGAACTCCCACAATGGCTGAAAGCCACAGCACAGTGCGGTGCGGTGGGGGGAAAGGGTGGGATTGGTGGATCTGAAGCATTACTGACTTCCAACTTTGTCGTCGGTAGAGAGCTGGTTTGAGCCCAGACGTGTCCAGATTTTAACCCTGTTTTAACAGTTTTTACCCCCCAACAACCTGGATTAGGTTAGGCAAGTAAAACAACTTGGTTGGGTTTAGGCAACCATAACCCTTTAGTTGCCTGAACCCAACCAAGTTGTTTTGGTTGCCGAGCCTTAACCAAGTTGTTTTGGTTGCAGTTTGACAGTCATCTCTCTTTGAGATCAAAGAATAGAATAGAATAGAACTTTGCAACAAAGCTTCCTGTGTTAGCAGATTGTACGTGCAAAGGGGAATGTTTGCAGCCGCAGCAGTTGGTGGTTCAGACAAGGTTTCCTGTTTGAAAAGCTGTTACAGCTGCCTGCTCTCATGCAAATTGTTTCACCAGAGAGGTTTAAGGAGAAGGCAGAGAAATACTTCATCATCACTTAATCAATAAATCAATCATTTGTCCCGAACTTGCACAGTTTGGGGTGCTGTTATTGCCGTAATGCCACATGTCACCATGCTTTTTAAAGCAGTTCACCTGAGCCACTGTATGTTCAGTGTTTACTAACTTGAGAGAGAGAGAGAGAGAGAGATGTCAGAGGTCACGCTCAATTTGAGCTCCTGAAAGTTTTGTTGTAAAAACTAGAATAAAGTACCTTCAAAGTGGAATGAACCAAGATAATCTTACAAGGATCTAAAGAGGATAATGCCCACTTAAAAAATCTGGAGCTAAAAACTTGTTTTTGGATAAAATCACCTGAAAGGCCACCCTGAACCAAGGATTCACAAAAGGACTTACTCAATGATCTTTCTTCTGGGAAACCTAAAACCGACACCTGTAAAACCACTGCACCCGAGTGAGTAGCCAACTGCTGGTCTGAGGTACCCCATCCCCAACATAAATGGGAGCTCGGGCTCTGTGTGTCTGTCCCACTGTGATTGTCCCACTGTGACATCATCCGTGATGTCATAAATCCCACTGTGACATCAGTGATGTCATAAATCCCACTGTGACATCATCAGTGATGTCATAAATCCTACTGTGACATCATCAGTGATGTCATACATCCCTGATCTCACTGTGACATCATCAGTGATGTCATAAATCTGACATCATCAGTGATGCTGGTCTCATTGGCCACACAGCAGCCGAGTTGCGGGCAAGGCCACGCAGTGGCCGAGCTGCGAATGCGAGCTGCAGGGCCAGCTTGGCGAGCTGCAGGGGCAGCTCAGCCAGTTGCAGGACGGGCGAAGCCGCAAAGCGGCCGAGTGTAGGAATCGAGCTACATTCCTAGTCATCCCAAAAAAATGTACTTGATTGAAATTGTGCTTCATCCCCATCTTTAAAAACTAAACTGACTTGGACACCAGGCCAGTGAAGTCAGCCTTTGACCTGAAGTAACCCGAGCTGTGTAGAGGAAAGGTGTGAAAGCACTTGAACCTTGAACAATGGCAGATGTGCTGCACAGCCTCCCCCTCACAGATGATGTCCTGCACAGCCTCCCCCTCACAGATGTCCTGCACAGCCTCCCCCTCACAGATGATGTCCTGCACAGCCTCCCCCTCACAGATGATGTCCTGCACAGCCTCCCCCTCACAGATGATGTCCTGCACAGCCTCCCCCTCACAGATGATGTCCTGCACAGCCTCCCTCACAGATGATGTCCTGCACAGCCTCCCTCACAGATGATGTCCTGCACAGCCTCCCCCTCACAGATGATGTCCTGCACAGCCTCCCCCTCACAGATGATGTCCTGCACAGCCTCCCCCTCACAGATGATGTCCTGCACAGCCTCCCCCTCACAGATGATGTCCTGCACAGCCTCCCTCACAGATGATGTCCTGCACAGCCTCCCTCACAGATGATGTCCTGCACAGCCTCCCCCTCACAGATGTCCTGCACAGCTTCCCCCTCACAGATGTGCTGCACAGCCTCCCCCTCACAGATGTGCTGTCACAGCCTCCCCCTCAAATATGCAAATGGTCAAATCCCACCCTAAATGCCACCGACCTCCACACAGAAGCCACCAAGTCACAAACCAAGAGCAGCTTCACACAGAGGACCTGCTCCAAGATACTCTTTAACAAACCCCACTACCAGACCTCAAGCAACTCAACACAAAATCCACAAGGTAAATTAAGAGAAATGCTCTTGTTTTACTTAAAAATGTGTTTTACTATTTTCTTTTTATCTTTATTCTTATTGCTGCTCCATCTTGTCTGTCTGCAACTGAAACTTCTTGTATGTGTTCTATGTAATCAGGGCACTCTTGAAAATGAGAGCTTGCTCTCAAGAGATTTCCATAAATGCAAAAAAAAAAAAAAAAAAAAAAAAAAAGGCTACATGCATTCTCCTGGATTATTTATTAGTTATTTGTGCATATTTATTTTTTGCTTAATATTTTCGATTTGAGTTTCAATTCCTGCATGGATGCCTTTGGGATAATGATTATTTATTTGATCCCACACTCAAAGATTGAGCAAAGATAGCTGAATATTGCTGAAATACTTCAAACTACACAAAAGAGAGAGAGAGAGAGAGAGAGAGAGAGAGAGAGAGAGAGAGAGAGAGAAAGCTGTCTGAAGGCACATTTATTTGACTCTGGGAAAGTGGGAAAACAGTAAATGTTCTCCAAACAGTATTGCTTTAACCTCTAACCAAATCACACACATTTAGGCTATTCTATTTTTTTTCTTAATTTTGATCACTTACTGTATATAATAAGTAATCTGATATTTTTAATTTAATAGTTTTACAGCTGCCTGTAAGACGTATTATGAGAAATGAAGTGTAACATCTAGTCCAGTGGTACTCAACCTTGCCCTACTCAGGAGCCACACTGACAAAAACAAGCTTTGCAAGAGCCACAATCCCCAAAAATAGTCCCTTTCCTCCCATTATTTTATTAGATTTGTATTTATTTATTTATTTTAAGTAGGACTTAAAAGAGCCACAACTACCCATGAAGGAGCCACATGTGGCTCTAGAGCCTCGGGTTGAGTATCACTGATCTAGTCAATGTGACTGTATTGTGTCAGTTGTTAAGCTGTAGTGATTGTCTGTACTGATTATGTTTGTAGCTGCTGGAAGCAAGCCGGGGTGTACTGGCTGAAGATGACTGGAAGATGAGGAGGGTGGCACAGTTCATGGGGTGTCTGGATGGAATGCGTGGCCTCCTGTCACAGCCAGGAGCTCGCCAACCTGTGTGCCACACTTCAGGAAAAGCTGGTCTCTGATGCAAAGTACACAGCAACACTCCACAGACACCTGAGCACTAGACTAGATTCTGAAAGAAATCCCCCTAAAACATGACCCAGAGGCGACGAAAACACATTTCAAGGACTCCCACTCCCACAATGGCCGGATTAAAGTAGCCATGGGTCCCGGGGTGACTTTCTCAAGGGCCCTGTGGGTGAAGATTGATTGATTGATTGATTAAGTGATGATGACGTATTTATCTGCATTCTCCTTAATCCTCTCTGGTGAAACAAAGCACATGAGAGCAGGCAGCTGCGACAGCTTTTGAAACAGGAAACCTCGTCTGAACCACAAACGTTCCCTTTCGCACGCACAGTCTAACACAGGAAGCGTTGTTGCACTGTGTGTATGTGTCTCTATGTGTGTCTCGTCAATGGTTTTGTTAAATGGTTGTTGTTGTTTGCTGTAATTGCACTGTTATTGGTTTTGTCTGGTTGCACTTTATTGTGATGCACTTATGTAATGTAACTATGATGCAGTGTCTATTTCTACATCCTGTATGTACCCAAAACAAATGCCACCGGCCCTGGTCGTGTGGCAATTATGTGGTTATATGCGTCTTTTATTCCAGTACCAGGGCCCTGACCAAACGGCAGTATTTGACAAGTTGGGAGTGAGAACGTGTCGAAACACCTTTGTTTTGGCTATGAATCAGTTGAATATCAAATTCACATACTGTAGGCTGTAGCTGTGCTCCATTCCACCAAAATAAACGAGGAAAGTACTGCTAATATGCATCAGACTTGGTTGTAAAATACTGAGAACATATATCTTTATATTTGTCATGAGGTCATTTGGATATTGCGGGATAAACACATGATGTACCTGGACATTATTTGACCACCACAAATACTTATTAGAGTTAGTATTTCCCCAGACACAGAGCACACCCTTACCAACAAATCATATCCTTGATATGCTCTGCACATGAGTCATATCAGTGAAATATCAGAGTCAAAATATCAGTTAGTGTTGTATCTGTACACCATATTTCACCATATTTGCTTCAATGACAAAATAATATGACATGCACCAGATTTGTTCATATTCTAGCCAAATACTGAATCCACATATTTCCAATATATGGCATGAGGGCATAATTGCATATTTTATTTAATGTGTATGTCAACATTAGATGTATCTGGACACATATGAGGCAAATATGTATAAAAAATCGGTTTTTGCTTAACTGAACTCCTGTTCGATTGCAGAGGTCATTCTGCCAATCAGACCAGACCCCAATGCCCCTGGCTTGTGAGTCACATTTTCCTGGACGAGCCACAGATTAGTGCACAAAGTGAGGATTTTATTAGGAATATGGATATATGGATATGTACAGGTCAGCTTGTATTTACAAGGCTGCAAACTAATGACTAACTCAAATTAAACAATGAATAAGAAAAAGAAAGAGAGCAAAGTAGCCTACAACAAATATGGGCAACACAGACCCCTCAGGCCCGTCGCAAGAGAGGTGCGAGGCCTTGTGGGAACCTCACGTGCGACGCCCTGCTCATTAACATGCACACGCATGAATCACGTGCACACACATGAATCACGTGCACACGCATGAATCACGTGCACACACACACACAGCACATCTAATCCTACTACACGCCAGTGGACAGTGAACACATCGTCAGGTGAGCACAGCGCACCAAAGACAACTTCACACGTTTGTAGGAGCTGAAATAATGGATTGTCATCACAGCAAATAAACTCATAGCTTTATCTTGATCTAGGCTGCATGTGGAGAAAGATCTCACCATCATATTCCCCCCTCTCTTTCACGTTCAGGCTGACATGTGGTGCTCCGTGCGCTTTCAATGTTCCAAATAGGCGACTTCTTCCAATGTTTTTCTCAGAGCGTCATGCTCGCGGTCGAAAGCATCACACACAGTCTCTCAGCTGCAGAGCGCACAGACACAAACTAAAGATGAGACATGGTGGAGTGAGGCACCATGAGGCAGAGATTGTATCTCCCTGTCTCTCCTGCAAAGCGCAGCGAGTGCACCCCGGGAGCGTGCGCTGTGTGTGTGTGTGTGTGTGTGTGTGTGTGTGGTGTGTGGTGTATCTCTCTCT
>NW_028151401.1:0-47617 GCF_964638095.1 Poromitra crassiceps
TTAGCCTCTCTGGTGTCAACACTCTGTCTGATTTTGGATTTTTTTTTTTTTTCCAAAATCAGACTTGACACCAGAGAGGCTGAATACCGCACTGAGTCAATGCGGTCTTAGCCTCTCTGGTCTCAACACTCGGTCTGATTTTGGATTTTTTTTTTTTTTTCCCAAAATCAGACTTGACACCAGAGAGGCTGAATACCGCACTGAGTCAATGGGGTTTTAGCCTCTCTGGTCTCAACACTCTGTCTGATTTTGGTTGTTTTTTTTTTTTTTCCAAAATCAGACTTGACACCAGAGAAGCTGAATACCGCACTGAGTCAATGCGGTCTTAGCCTCTCTGGTGTCAACAATCTGTCTGATTTTGGATTTTTTTTTTTTTTTTCAAAGTCAGACTTGACACCAGAGAGGCTGAATACCGCACTGAGTCAATGCGGTCTTAGCCTCTCTGGTCTCAACACTCTGTCTGATTTTGGATTTTTTTTTTTTTTTTTCAAAGTCAGACTTGACACCAGAGAGGCTGAATACCGCACTGAGTCAATGCGGTCTTAGCCTCTCTGGTCTCAACACTCTGTCTGATTTTGGATTTTTTTTTTTTTTTTCAAAGTCAGACTTGACACCAGAGAGGCTGAATACCGCACTGAGTCAATGCGGTCTTAGCCTCTCTGGTGTCAACACTCTGTCTGATTTTGGATTTTTTTTTTTTTTTTCAAAGTCAGACTTGACACCAGAGAGGCTGAATACCGCACTGAGTCAATGCGGTCTTAGCCTCTCTGGTGTCAACACTCTGTCTGATTTTGGATTTTTTTTTTTTTTCCAAAATCAGACTTGACACCAGAGAGGCTGAATACCGCACTGAGTCAATGCGGTCTTAGCCTCTCTGGTCTCAACACTCGGTCTGATTTTGGATTTTTTTTTTTTTTTCCCAAAATCAGACTTGACACCAGAGAGGCTGAATACCGCACTGAGTCAATGCGGTCTTAGCCTCTCTGGTCTCAACACTCTGTCTGATTTTGGTTGTTTTTTTTTTTTTTCCAAAATCAGACTTGACACCAGCGAAGCTGAATACCGCACTGAGTCAATGCGGTCTTAGCCTCTCTGGTGTCAACACTCTGTCTGATTTTGGATTTTTTTTTTTTTTTTTTCCAAAATCAGACTTGAAACCAGAGAGGCTGAATACCGCACTGAGTCAATGCAGTCTTAGCCTCTCTGGTCTCAACACTCTGTCTGATTTTGGATTTTTTTTTTTTTTCCAAAGTCAGACTTGACACCAGAGAGGCTGAATACCGCACTGAGTCAATGCGGTCTTAGCCTCTCTGGTCTCAACACTCTGTCTGATTTTGGATTTTTTTTTTTTTTTTCAAAGTCAGACTTGACACCAGAGAGGCTGAATACCGCACTGAGTCAATGCGGTCTTAGCCTCTCTGGTCTCAACACTCTGTCTGATTTTGGATTTTTTTTTTTTTTTTCAAAGTCAGACTTGACACCAGAGAGGCTGAATACCGCACTGAGTCAATGCGGTCTTAGCCTCTCTGGTCTCAACACTCTGTCTGATTTTGGATTTTTTTTTTTTTTTTCAAAGTCAGACTTGACACCAGAGAGGCTGAATACCGCACTGAGTCAATGCGGTCTTAGCCTCTCTGGTGTCAACACTCTGTCTGATTTTGGATTTTTTTTTTTTTTTTTCAAAGTCAGACTTGACACCAGAGAGGCTGAATACCGCACTGAGTCAATGCGGTCTTAGCCTCTCTGGTCTCAACACTCTGTCTGATTTTGGATTTTTTTTTTTTTTTTCAAAGTCAGACTTGACACCAGAGAGGCTGAATACCGCACTGAGTCAATGCGGTCTTAGCCTCTCTGGTCTCAACACTCTGTCTGATTTTGGATTTTTTTTTTTTTTTTCAAAGTCAGACTTGACACAAGAGAGGCTGAATACCGCACTGAGTCAATGCGGTCTTAGCCTCTCTGGTGTCAACACTCTGTCTGATTTTGGATTTTTTTTTTTTTTTTCAAAGTCAGACTTGACACCAGAGAGGCTGAATACCGCACTGAGTCAATGCAGTCTTAGCCTCTCTGGTCTCAACACTCTGTCTGATTTTGGATTTTTTTTTTTTTTCCAAAGTCAGACTTGACACCAGAGAGGCTGAATACCGCACTGAGTCAATGCGGTCTTAGCCTCTCTGGTCTCAACACTCTGTCTGATTTTGGATTTTTTTTTTTTTTTTCAAAGTCAGACTTGACACCAGAGAGGCTGAATACCGCACTGAGTCAATGCGGTCTTAGCCTCTCTGGTCTCAACACTCTGTCTGATTTTGGATTTTTTTTTTTTTTTTTCAAAGTCAGACTTGACACCAGAGAGGCTGAATACCGCACTGAGTCAATGCGGTCTTAGCCTCTCTGGTCTCAACACTCTGTCTGATTTTGGATTTTTTTTTTTTTTTTCAAAGTCAGACTTGACACCAGAGAGGCTGAATACCGCACTGAGTCAATGCGGTCTTAGCCTCTCTGGTCTCAACACTCTGTCTGATTTTGGATTTTTTTTTTTTTTTTCAAAGTCAGACTTGACACCAGAGAGGCTGAATACCGCACTGAGTCAATGCGGTCTTAGCCTCTCTGGTCTCAACACTCTGTCTGATTTTGGATTTTTTTTTTTTTTTTCAAAGTCAGACTTGACACCAGAGAGGCTGAATACCGCACTGAGTCAATGCGGTCTTAGCCTCTCTGGTGTCAACACTCTGTCTGATTTTGGATTTTTTTTTTTTTTTTTCAAAGTCAGACTTGACACCAGAGAGGCTGAATACCGCACTGAGTCAATGCGGTCTTAGCCTCTCTGGTCTCAACACTCGGTCTGATTTTGGATTTTTTTTTTTTTTTTCCCAAAATCAGACTTGACACCAGAGAGGCTGAATACCGCACTGAGTCAATGCGGTCTTAGCCTCTCTGGTCTCAACACTCTGTCTGATTTTGGATTTTTTTTTTTTTTTTTCCAAAATCAGACTTGACACCAGAGAGGCTGAATACCGCACTGAGTCAATGCGGTCTTAGCCTCTCTGGTGTCAACACTCTGTCTGATTTTGGATTTTTTTTTTTTTTTTCAAAGTCAGACTTGACACCAGAGAGGCTGAATACCGCACTGAGTCAATGCGGTCTTAGCCTCTCTGGTCTCAACACTCTGTCTGATTTTGGATTTTTTTTTTTTTTTTTCCAAAATCAGACTTGACACCAGAGAGGCTGAATACCGCACTGAGTCAATGCGGTCTTAGCCTCTCTGGTGTCAACACTCTGTCTGATTTTGGATTTTTTTTTTTTTTCCAAAATCAGACTTGACACCAGAGAGGCTGAATACCGCACTGAGTCAATGCGGTCTTAGCCTCTCTGGTCTCAACACTCGGTCTGATTTTGGATTTTTTTTTTTTTTTCCCAAAATCAGACTTGACACCAGAGAGGCTGAATACCGCACTGAGTCAATGCGGTCTTAGCCTCTCTGGTCTCAACACTCTGTCTGATTTTGGATTTTTTTTTTTTTTTTTCAAAGTCAGACTTGACACCAGAGAGGCTGAATACCGCACTGAGTCAATGCGGTCTTAGCCTCTCTGGTCTCAACACTCTGTCTGATTTTGGATTTTTTTTTTTTTTTTCAAAGTCAGACTTGACACCAGAGAGGCTGAATACTGCACTGAGTCAATGCGGTCTTAGCCTCTCTGGTGTCAACACTCTGTCTGATTTTGGATTTTTTTTTTTTTTTTTCAAAGTCAGACTTGACACCAGAGAGGCTGAATACCGCACTGAGTCAATGCGGTCTTAGCCTCTCTGGTCTCAACACTCTGTCTGATTTTGGATTTTTTTTTTTTTTTTTCCAAAATCAGACTTGACACCAGAGAGGCTGAATACCGCACTGAGTCAATGCGGTCTTAGCCTCTCTGGTGTCAACACTCTGTCTGATTTTTGTATTTTTTTTTTTTTTTGCAAAGTCAGACTTGACACCAGAGAGGCTGAATACCGCACTGAGTCAATGCGGTCTTAGCCTCTCTGGTCTCAACACTCTGTCTGATTTTGGATTTTTTTTTTTTTTTTTTCCAAAATCAGACTTGACACCAGAGAGGCTGAATACCGCACTGAGTCAATGCGGTCTTAGCCTCTCTGGTGTCAACACTCTGTCTGATTTTGGATTTTTTTTTTTTTCCAAAATCAGACTTGACACCAGAGAGGCTGAATACCGCACTGAGTCAATGCGGTCTTAGCCTCTCTGGTCTCAACACTCGGTCTGATTTTGGATTTTTTTTTTTTTTTCCCAAAATCAGACTTGACACCAGAGAGGCTGAATACCGCACTGAGTCAATGCGGTCTTAGCCTCTCTGGTCTCAACACTCTGTCTGATTTTGGATTTTTTTTTTTTTTTTTCCAAAATCAGACTTGACACCAGAGAGGCTGAATACCGCACTGAGTCAATGCGGTCTTAGCCTCTCTGGTGTCAACACTCTGTCTGATTTTGGATTTTTTTTTTTTTTCCAAAATCAGACTTGACACCAGAGAGGCTGAATACCGCACTGAGTCAATGCGGTCTTAGCCTCTCTTGTCTCAACACTCGGTCTGATTTTGGATTTTTTTTTTTTTTTTCCCAAAATCAGACTTGACACCAGAGAGGCTGAATACCGCACTGAGTCAATGCGGTCTTAGCCTCTCTGGTCTCAACACTCTGTCTGATTTTGGATTTTTTTTTTTTTTTTCAAAGTCAGACTTGACACCAGAGAGGCTGAATACCGCACTGAGTCAATGCGGTCTTAGCCTCTCTGGTCTCAACACTCTGTCTGATTTTGGATTCTTTTTTTTTTTTTCAAAGTCAGACTTGACACCAGAGAGGCTGAATACCGCACTGAGTCAATGCGGTCTTAGCCTCTCTGGTGTCAACACTCTGTCTGATTTTGGATTTTTTTTTTTTTTTTCAAAGTCAGACTTGACACCAGAGAGGCTGAATACCGCACTGAGTCAATGCGGTCTTAGCCTCTCTGGTGTCAACACTCTGTCTGATTTTGGATTTTTTTTTTTTTTTTCAAAGTCAGACTTGACACCAGAGAGGCTGAATACCGCACTGAGTCAATGCGGTCTTAGCCTCTCTGGTCTCAACACTCTGTCTGATTTTGTATTTTTTTTTTTTTTTTCAAAGTCAGACTTGACACCAGAGAGGCTGAATACCGCACTGAGTCAATGCGGTCTTAGCCTCTCTGGTCTCAACACTCTGTCTGATTTTGGATTTTTTTTTTTTTTTTCAAAGTCAGACTTGACACCAGAGAGGCTGAATACCGCACTGAGTCAATGCGGTCTTAGCCTCTCTGGTGTCAACACTCTGTCTGATTTTGGATTTTTTTTTTTTTTTTCAAAGTCAGACTTGACACCAGAGAGGCTGAATACCGCACTGAGTCAATGCGGTCTTAGCCTCTCTGGTCTCAACACTCTGTCTGATTTTGGATTTTTTTTTTTTTTTTTCCAAAATCAGACTTGACACCAGAGAGGCTGAATACCGCACTGAGTCAATGCGGTCTTAGCCTCTCTGGTGTCAACACTCTGTCTGATTTTGGATTTTTTTTTTTTTTTCCAAAATCAGACTTGACACCAGAGAGGCTGAATACCGCACTGAGTCAATGCGGTCTTAGCCTCTCTGGTCTCAACACTCTGTCTGATTTTGGTTTTTTTTTTTTTTTTTTCCAAAATCAGACTTGACACCAGAGAAGCTGAATACCGCACTGAGTCAATGCGGTCTTAGCCTCTCTGGTGTCAACACTCTGTCTGATTTTGGATTTTTTTTTTTTTTTTTTTCCAAAATCAGACTTGAAACCAGAGAGGCTGAATACCGCACTGAGTCAATGCAGTCTTAGCCTCTCTGGTCTCAACACTCTGTCTGATTTTGGATTTTTTTTTTTTTTTCCAAAGTCAGACTTGACACCAGAGAGGCTGAATACCGCACTGAGTCAATGCGGTCTTAGCCTCTCTGGTCTCAACACTCTGTCTGATTTTGGATTTTTTTTTTTTTTTTCAAAGTCAGACTTGACACCAGAGAGGCTGAATACTGCACTGAGTCAATGCGGTCTTAGCCTCTCTGGTCTCAACACTCTGTCTGATTTTGGATTTTTTTTTTTTTTTTCAAAGTCAGACTTGACACCAGAGAGGCTGAATACCGCACTGAGTCAATGCGGTCTTAGCCTCTCTGGTGTCAACACTCTGTCTGATTTTGGATTTTTTTTTTTTTTTTCAAAGTCAGACTTGACACCAGAGAGGCTGAATACCGCACTGAGTCAATGCGGTCTTAGCCTCTCTGGTCTCAACACTCTGTCTGATTTTGGATTTTTTTTTTTTTTTTCAAAGTCAGACTTGACACCAGAGAGGCTGAATACCGCACTGAGTCAATGCGGTCTTAGCCTCTCTGGTCTCAACACTCTGTCTGATTTTGGATTTTTTTTTTTTTTTTCAAAGTCAGACTTGACACCAGAGAGGCTGAATACCGCACTGAGTCAATGCGGTCTTAGCCTCTCTGGTGTCAACACTCTGTCTGATTTTGGATTTTTTTTTTTTTTTTCAAAGTCAGACTTGACACCAGAGAGGCTGAATACCGCACTGAGTCAATGCGGTCTTAGCCTCTCTGGTGTCAACACTCGGTCTGATTTTGGATTTTTTTTTTTTTTTTCAAAGTCAGACTTGACACCAGAGAGGCTGAATACCGCACTGAGTCAATGCGGTCTTAGCCTCTCTGGTCTCAACACTCTGTCTGATTTTGGATTTTTTTTTTTTTTTTCAAAGTCAGACTTGACACCAGAGAGGCTGAATACCGCACTGAGTCAATGCGGTCTTAGCCTCTCTGGTCTCAACACTCTGTCTGATTTTGGATTTTTTTTTTTTTTTTCAAAGTCAGACTTGACACCAGAGAGGCTGAATACCGCACTGAGTCAATGCGGTCTTAGCCTCTCTGGTCTCAACACTCTGTCTGATTTTGGATTTTTTTTTTTTTTTTCAAAGTCAGACTTGACACCAGAGAGGCTGAATACCGCACTGAGTCAATGCGGTCTTAGCCTCTCTGGTGTCAACACTCTGTCTGATTTTGGATTTTTTTTTTTTTTTTCAAAGTCAGACTTGACACCAGAGAGGCTGAATACCGCACTGAGTCAATGCGGTCTTAGCCTCTCTGGTGTCAACACTCGGTCTGATTTTGGATTTTTTTTTTTTTTTTCAAAGTCAGACTTGACACCAGAGAGGCTGAATACCGCACTGAGTCAATGCGGTCTTAGCCTCTCTGGTCTCAACACTCTGTCTGATTTTGGATTTTTTTTTTTTTTTTCAAAGTCAGACTTGACACCAGAGAGGCTGAATACCGCACTGAGTCAATGCGGTCTTAGCCTCTCTGGTCTCAACACTCTGTCTGATTTTGGATTTTTTTTTTTTTTTTCAAAGTCAGACTTGACACCAGAGAGGCTGAATACCGCACTGAGTCAATGCGGTCTTAGCCTCTCTGGTCTCAACACTCTGTCTGATTTTGGATTTTTTTTTTTTTTTTCAAAGTCAGACTTGACACCAGAGAGGCTGAATACCGCACTGAGTCAATGCGGTCTTAGCCTCTCTGGTGTCAACACTCTGTCTGATTTTGGATTTTTTTTTTTTTTTTCAAAGTCAGACTTGACACCAGAGAGGCTGAATACCGCACTGAGTCAATGCGGTCTTAGCCTCTCTGGTGTCAACACTCTGTCTGATTTTGGATTTTTTTTTTTTTTTCAAAGTCAGACTTGACACCAGAGAGGCTGAATACCGCACTGAGTCAATGCGGTCTTAGCCTCTCTGGTCTCAACACTCTGTCTGATTTTGGATTTTTTTTTTTTTTTCAAAGTCAGACTTGACACCAGAGAGGCTGAATACCGCACTGAGTCAATGCGGTCTTAGCCTCTCTGGTCTCAACACTCTGTCTGATTTTGGTTGTTTTTTTTTTTTTTCCAAAATCAGACTTGACACCAGAGAAGCTGAATACCGCACTGAGTCAATGCGGTCTTAGCCTCTCTGGTGTCAACACTCTGTCTGATTTTGGATTTTTTTTTTTTTTTTTTTCCAAAATCAGACTTGAAACCAGAGAGGCTGAATACCGCACTGAGTCAATGCAGTCTTAGCCTCTCTGGTCTCAACACTCTGTCTGATTTTGGATTTTTTTTTTTTTTCCAAAGTCAGACTTGACACCAGAGAGGCTGAATACCGCACTGAGTCAATGCGGTCTTAGCCTCTCTGGTCTCAACACTCTGTCTGATTTTGGTTGTTTTTTTTTTTTTTCCAAAATCAGACTTGACACCAGAGAAGCTGAATACCGCACTGAGTCAATGCGGTCTTAGCCTCTCTGGTGTCAACACTCTGTCTGATTTTGTTTGTTTTTTTTTTTTTTTTTCCAAAATCAGACTTGAAACCAGAGAGGCTGAATACCGCACTGAGTCAATGCAGTCTTAGCCTCTCTGGTCTCAACACTCTGTCTGATTTTGGATTTTTTTTTTTTTTCCAAAGTCAGACTTGACACCAGAGAGGCTGAATACCGCACTGAGTCAATGCGGTCTTAGCCTCTCTGGTCTCAACACTCTGTCTGATTTTGGATTTTTTTTTTTTTTTTCAAAGTCAGACTTGACACCAGAGAGGCTGAATACCGCACTGAGTCAATGCGGTCTTAGCCTCTCTGGTCTCAACACTCTGTCTGATTTTGGATTTTTTTTTTTTTTTTCAAAGTCAGACTTGACACCAGAGAGGCTGAATACCACACTGAGTCAATGCGGTCTTAGCCTCTCTGGTGTCAACACTCTGTCTGATTTTGGATTTTTTTTTTTTTTTTCAAAGTCAGACTTGACACCAGAGAGGCTGAATACCGCACTGAGTCAATGCGGTCTTAGCCTCTCTGGTCTCAACACTCTGTCTGATTTTGGATTTTTTTTTTTTTTTTCAAAGTCAGACTTGACACCAGAGAGGCTGAATACCGCACTGAGTCAATGCGGTCTTAGCCTCTCTGGTCTCAACACTCTGTCTGATTTTGGATTTTTTTTTTTTTTTCAAAGTCAGACTTGACACCAGAGAGGCTGAATACCGCACTGAGTCAATGCAGGTCTTAGCCTCTCTGGTCTCAACACTCTGTCTGATTTTGGATTTTTTTTTTTTTTCCAAAGTCAGACTTGACACCAGAGAGGCTGAATACCGCACTGAGTCAATGCGGTCTTAGCCTCTCTGGTCTCAACACTCTGTCTGATTTTGGATTTTTTTTTTTTTTTTCAAAGTCAGACTTGACACCAGAGAGGCTGAATACCGCACTGAGTCAATGCGGTCTTAGCCTCTCTGGTCTCAACACTCTGTCTGATTTTGGATTTTTTTTTTTTTTTTCAAAGTCAGACTTGACACCAGAGAGGCTGAATACCGCACTGAGTCAATGCGGTCTTAGCCTCTCTGGTGTCAACACTCTGTCTGATTTTGGATTTTTTTTTTTTTTTTCAAAGTCAGACTTGACACCAGAGAGGCTGAATACCGCACTGAGTCAATGCGGTCTTAGCCTCTCTGGTCTCAACACTCTGTCTGATTTTGGATTTTTTTTTTTTTTTTCAAAGTCAGAATTGACACCAGAGAGGCTGAATACCGCACTGAGTCAATGCGGTCTTAGCCTCTCTGGTCTCAACACTCTGTCTGATTTTGGATTTTTTTTTTTTTTTTCAAAGTCAGACTTGACACCAGAGAGGCTGAATACCGCACTGAGTCAATGCGGTCTTAGCCTCTCTGGTGTCAACACTCTGTCTGATTTTGGATTTTTTTTTTTTTTTTCAAAGTCAGACTTGACACCAGAGAGGCTGAATACCGCACTGAGTCAATGCGGTCTTAGCCTCTCTGGTGTCAACACTCTGTCTGATTTTGGATTTTTTTTTTTTTTTTCAAAGTCAGACTTGACACCAGAGAGGCTGAATACCGCACTGAGTCAATGCGGTCTTAGCCTCTCTGGTCTCAACACTCTGTCTGATTTTGGATTTTTTTTTTTTTTTTCAAAGTCAGACTTGACACCAGAGAGGCTGAATACCGCACTGAGTCAATGCGGTCTTAGCCTCTCTGGTCTCAACACTCTGTCTGATTTTGGATTTTTTTTTTTTTTTTCAAAAGTCAGACTTGACACCAGAGAGGCTGAATACCGCACTGAGTCAATGCGGTCTTAGCCTCTCTGGTGTCAACACTCTGTCTGATTTTGGATTTTTTTTTTTTTTTTCAAAGTCAGACTTGACACCAGAGAGGCTGAATACCGCACTGAGTCAATGCGGTCTTAGCCTCTCTGGTGTCAACACTCTGTCTGATTTTGGATTTTTTTTTTTTTTTCAAAGTCAGACTTAACACCAGAGAGGCTGAATACCGCACTGAGTCAATGCGGTCTTAGCCTCTCTGGTCTCAACACTCTGTCTGATTTTGGATTTTTTTTTTTTTTTTCAAAGTCAGACTTGACACCAGAGAGGCTGAATACCGCACTGAGTCAATGCGGTCTTAGCCTCTCTGGTCTCAACACTCTGTCTGATTTTTTTTTTTTTTTTTTTTATTTTAAAGTCAGACTTGACACCAGAGAGGCTGAATACCGCACTGAGTCAATGCAGTCTTAGCCTCTCTGGTGTCAACACTCTGTCTGATTTTGGATTTTTTTTTTTTTTTTCAAAGTCAGACTTGACACCAGAGAGGCTGAATACCGCACTGAGTCAATGCGGTCTTAGCCTCTCTGGTCTCAACACTCTGTCTGATTTTGGATTTTTTTTTTTTTTTTTCCAAAATCAGACTTGACACCAGAGAGGCTGAATACCGCACTGAGTCAATGCGGTCTTAGCCTCTCTGGTGTCAACACTCTGTCTGATTTTGGATTTTTTTTTTTTTTCCAAAATCAGACTTGACACCAGAGAGGCTGAATACCGCACTGAGTCAATGCGGTCTTAGCCTCTCTGGTCTCAACACTCGGTCTGATTTTGGATTTTTTTTTTTTTTCCCAAAATCAGACTTGACACCAGAGAGGCTGAATACCGCACTGAGTCAATGCGGTCTTAGCCTCTCTGGTCTCAACACTCGGTCTGATTTTGGATTTTTTTTTTTTTTTCCCAAAATCAGACTTGACACCAGAGAGGCTGAATACCGCACTGAGTCAATGCGGTCTTAGCCTCTCTGGTCTCAACACTCTGTCTGATTTTGGTTTTTTTTTTTTTTTTTCCCAAAATCAGACTTGACACCAGAGAAGCTGAATACCGCACTGAGTCAATGCGGTCTTAGCCTCTCTGGTGTCAACACTCTGTCTGATTTTGGATTTTTTTTTTTTTTTTTTCCAAAATCAGACTTGAAACCAGAGAGGCTGAATACCGCACTGAGTAAATGCAGTCTTAGCCTCTCTGGTCTCAACACTCTGTCTGATTTTGGATTTTTTTTTTTTTTCCAAAGTCAGACTTGACACCAGAGAGGCTGAATACCGCACTGAGTCAATGCGGTCTTAGCCTCTCTGGTCTCAACACTCTGTCTGATTTTGGATTTTTTTTTTTTTTTTCAAAGTCAGACTTGACACCAGAGAGGCTGAATACCGCACTGAGTCAATGCGGTCTTAGCCTCTCTGGTCTCAACACTCTGTCTGATTTTGGATTTTTTTTTTTTTTTTCAAAGTCAGACTTGACACCAGAGAGGCTGAGTACCGCACTGAGTCAATGCGGTCTTAGCCTCTCTGGTGTCAACACTCTGTCTGATTTTGGATTTTTTTTTTTTTTTTCAAAGTCAGACTTGACACCAGAGAGGCTGAATACCGCACTGAGTCAATGCGGTCTTAGCCTCTCTGGTCTCAACACTCTGTCTGATTTTGGATTTTTTTTTTTTTTTTTCCAAAATCAGACTTGACACCAGAGAGGCTGAATACCGCACTGAGTCAATGCGGTCTTAGCCTCTCTGGTGTCAACACTCTGTCTGATTTTTGTATTTTTTTTTTTTTTTGCAAAGTCAGACTTGACACCAGAGAGGCTGAATACCGCACTGAGTCAATGCGGTCTTAGCCTCTCTGGTCTCAACACTCTGTCTGATTTTGGATTTTTTTTTTTTTTTTTTCCAAAATCAGACTTGACACCAGAGAGGCTGAATACCGCACTGAGTCAATGCGGTCTTAGCCTCTCTGGTGTCAACACTCTGTCTGATTTTGGATTTTTTTTTTTTTCCAAAATCAGACTTGACACCAGAGAGGCTGAATACCGCACTGAGTCAATGCGGTCTTAGCCTCTCTGGTCTCAACACTCGGTCTGATTTTGGATTTTTTTTTTTTTTTCCCAAAATCAGACTTGACACCAGAGAGGCTGAATACCGCACTGAGTCAATGCGGTCTTAGCCTCTCTGGTCTCAACACTCTGTCTGATTTTGGATTTTTTTTTTTTTTTTTCCAAAATCAGACTTGACACCAGAGAGGCTGAATACCGCACTGAGTCAATGCGGTCTTAGCCTCTCTGGTGTCAACACTCTGTCTGATTTTGGATTTTTTTTTTTTTTCCAAAATCAGACTTGACACCAGAGAGGCTGAATACCGCACTGAGTCAATGCGGTCTTAGCCTCTCTTGTCTCAACACTCGGTCTGATTTTGGATTTTTTTTTTTTTTTTCCCAAAATCAGACTTGACACCAGAGAGGCTGAATACCGCACTGAGTCAATGCGGTCTTAGCCTCTCTGGTCTCAACACTCTGTCTGATTTTGGATTTTTTTTTTTTTTTTCAAAGTCAGACTTGACACCAGAGAGGCTGAATACCGCACTGAGTCAATGCGGTCTTAGCCTCTCTGGTCTCAACACTCTGTCTGATTTTGGATTCTTTTTTTTTTTTTCAAAGTCAGACTTGACACCAGAGAGGCTGAATACCGCACTGAGTCAATGCGGTCTTAGCCTCTCTGGTGTCAACACTCTGTCTGATTTTGGATTTTTTTTTTTTTTTTCAAAGTCAGACTTGACACCAGAGAGGCTGAATACCGCACTGAGTCAATGCGGTCTTAGCCTCTCTGGTGTCAACACTCTGTCTGATTTTGGATTTTTTTTTTTTTTTTCAAAGTCAGACTTGACACCAGAGAGGCTGAATACCGCACTGAGTCAATGCGGTCTTAGCCTCTCTGGTCTCAACACTCTGTCTGATTTTGTATTTTTTTTTTTTTTTTCAAAGTCAGACTTGACACCAGAGAGGCTGAATACCGCACTGAGTCAATGCGGTCTTAGCCTCTCTGGTCTCAACACTCTGTCTGATTTTGGATTTTTTTTTTTTTTTTCAAAGTCAGACTTGACACCAGAGAGGCTGAATACCGCACTGAGTCAATGCGGTCTTAGCCTCTCTGGTGTCAACACTCTGTCTGATTTTGGATTTTTTTTTTTTTTTTCAAAGTCAGACTTGACACCAGAGAGGCTGAATACCGCACTGAGTCAATGCGGTCTTAGCCTCTCTGGTCTCAACACTCTGTCTGATTTTGGATTTTTTTTTTTTTTTTTCCAAAATCAGACTTGACACCAGAGAGGCTGAATACCGCACTGAGTCAATGCGGTCTTAGCCTCTCTGGTGTCAACACTCTGTCTGATTTTGGATTTTTTTTTTTTTTCCAAAATCAGACTTGACACCAGAGAGGCTGAATACCGCACTGAGTCAATGCGGTCTTAGCCTCTCTGGTCTCAACACTCTGTCTGATTTTGGTTTTTTTTTTTTTTTTTCCAAAATCAGACTTGACACCAGAGAAGCTGAATACCGCACTGAGTCAATGCGGTCTTAGCCTCTCTGGTGTCAACACTCTGTCTGATTTTGGATTTTTTTTTTTTTTTTTTTCCAAAATCAGACTTGAAACCAGAGAGGCTGAATACCGCACTGAGTCAATGCAGTCTTAGCCTCTCTGGTCTCAACACTCTGTCTGATTTTGGATTTTTTTTTTTTTTCCAAAGTCAGACTTGACACCAGAGAGGCTGAATACCGCACTGAGTCAATGCGGTCTTAGCCTCTCTGGTCTCAACACTCTGTCTGATTTTGGATTTTTTTTTTTTTTTTCAAAGTCAGACTTGACACCAGAGAGGCTGAATACTGCACTGAGTCAATGCGGTCTTAGCCTCTCTGGTCTCAACACTCTGTCTGATTTTGGATTTTTTTTTTTTTTTTCAAAGTCAGACTTGACACCAGAGAGGCTGAATACCGCACTGAGTCAATGCGGTCTTAGCCTCTCTGGTGTCAACACTCTGTCTGATTTTGGATTTTTTTTTTTTTTTTCAAAGTCAGACTTGACACCAGAGAGGCTGAATACCGCACTGAGTCAATGCGGTCTTAGCCTCTCTGGTCTCAACACTCTGTCTGATTTTGGATTTTTTTTTTTTTTTTCAAAGTCAGACTTGACACCAGAGAGGCTGAATACCGCACTGAGTCAATGCGGTCTTAGCCTCTCTGGTCTCAACACTCTGTCTGATTTTGGATTTTTTTTTTTTTTTTCAAAGTCAGACTTGACACCAGAGAGGCTGAATACCGCACTGAGTCAATGCAGTCTTAGCCTCTCTGGTCTCAACACTCTGTCTGATTTTGGATTTTTTTTTTTTTCCAAAGTCAGACTTGACACCAGAGAGGCTGAATACCGCACTGAGTCAATGCGGTCTTAGCCTCTCTGGTCTCAACACTCTGTCTGATTTTGGATTTTTTTTTTTTTTTTCAAAGTCAGACTTGACACCAGAGAGGCTGAATACCGCACTGAGTCAATGCGGTCTTAGCCTCTCTGGTCTCAACACTCTGTCTGATTTTGGATTTTTTTTTTTTTTTTCAAAGTCAGACTTGACACCAGAGAGGCTGAATACCGCACTGAGTCAATGCGGTCTTAGCCTCTCTGGTGTCAACACTCTGTCTGATTTTGGATTTTTTTTTTTTTTTTCAAAGTCAGACTTGACACCAGAGAGGCTGAATACCGCACTGAGTCAATGCGGTCTTAGCCTCTCTGGTGTCAACACTCTGTCTGATTTTGGATTTTTTTTTTTTTTTCAAAGTCAGACTTGACACCAGAGAGGCTGAATACCGCACTGAGTCAATGCGGTCTTAGCCTCTCTGGTCTCAACACTCTGTCTGATTTTGGATTTTTTTTTTTTTTTTCAAAGTCAGACTTGACACCAGAGAGGCTGAATACCGCACTGAGTCAATGCGGTCTTAGCCTCTCTGGTCTCAACACTCTGTCTGATTTTGGTTGTTTTTTTTTTTTTTCCAAAATCAGACTTGACACCAGAGAAGCTGAATACCGCACTGAGTCAATGCGGTCTTAGCCTCTCTGGTGTCAACACTCTGTCTGATTTTGGATTTTTTTTTTTTTTTTTTTCCAAAATCAGACTTGAAACCAGAGAGGCTGAATACCGCACTGAGTCAATGCAGTCTTAGCCTCTCTGGTCTCAACACTCTGTCTGATTTTGGATTTTTTTTTTTTTTCCAAAGTCAGACTTGACACCAGAGAGGCTGAATACCGCACTGAGTCAATGCGGTCTTAGCCTCTCTGGTCTCAACACTCTGTCTGATTTTGGTTGTTTTTTTTTTTTTTCCAAAATCAGACTTGACACCAGAGAAGCTGAATACCGCACTGAGTCAATGCGGTCTTAGCCTCTCTGGTGTCAACACTCTGTCTGATTTTTTTTTTTTTTTTTTTTTTTTTTCAAAATCAGACTTGAAACCAGAGAGGCTGAATACCGCACTGAGTCAATGCAGTCTTAGCCTCTCTGGTCTCAACACTCTGTCTGATTTTGGATTTTTTTTTTTTTCCAAAGTCAGACTTGACACCAGAGAGGCTGAATACCGCACTGAGTCAATGCGGTCTTAGCCTCTCTGGTCTCAACACTCTGTCTGATTTTGGATTTTTTTTTTTTTTTTCAAAGTCAGACTTGACACCAGAGAGGCTGAATACCGCACTGAGTCAATGCGGTCTTAGCCTCTCTGGTCTCAACACTCTGTCTGATTTTGGATTTTTTTTTTTTTTTTCAAAGTCAGACTTGACACCAGAGAGGCTGAATACCACACTGAGTCAATGCGGTCTTAGCCTCTCTGGTGTCAACACTCTGTCTGATTTTGGATTTTTTTTTTTTTTTTCAAAGTCAGACTTGACACCAGAGAGGCTGAATACCGCACTGAGTCAATGCGGTCTTAGCCTCTCTGGTCTCAACACTCTGTCTGATTTTGGATTTTTTTTTTTTTTTTCAAAGTCAGACTTGACACCAGAGAGGCTGAATACCGCACTGAGTCAATGCGGTCTTAGCCTCTCTGGTCTCAACACTCTGTCTGATTTTGGATTTTTTTTTTTTTTTCAAAGTCAGACTTGACACCAGAGAGGCTGAATACCGCACTGAGTCAATGCAGTCTTAGCCTCTCTGGTCTCAACACTCTGTCTGATTTTGGATTTTTTTTTTTTTTCCAAAGTCAGACTTGACACCAGAGAGGCTGAATACCGCACTGAGTCAATGCGGTCTTAGCCTCTCTGGTCTCAACACTCTGTCTGATTTTGGATTTTTTTTTTTTTTTCAAAGTCAGACTTGACACCAGAGAGGCTGAATACCGCACTGAGTCAATGCGGTCTTAGCCTCTCTGGTCTCAACACTCTGTCTGATTTTGGATTCTTTTTTTTTTTTTCAAAGTCAGACTTGACACCAGAGAGGCTGAATACCGCACTGAGTCAATGCGGTCTTAGCCTCTCTGGTGTCAACACTCTGTCTGATTTTGGATTTTTTTTTTTTTTTTCAAAGTCAGACTTGACACCAGAGAGGCTGAATACCGCACTGAGTCAATGCGGTCTTAGCCTCTCTGGTGTCAACACTCTGTCTGATTTTGGATTTTTTTTTTTTTTTTCAAAGTCAGACTTGACACCAGAGAGGCTGAATACCGCACTGAGTCAATGCGGTCTTAGCCTCTCTGGTCTCAACACTCTGTCTGATTTTGTATTTTTTTTTTTTTTTTCAAAGTCAGACTTGACACCAGAGAGGCTGAATACCGCACTGAGTCAATGCGGTCTTAGCCTCTCTGGTCTCAACACTCTGTCTGATTTTGGATTTTTTTTTTTTTTTTCAAAGTCAGACTTGACACCAGAGAGGCTGAATACCGCACTGAGTCAATGCGGTCTTAGCCTCTCTGGTGTCAACACTCTGTCTGATTTTGGATTTTTTTTTTTTTTTTCAAAGTCAGACTTGACACCAGAGAGGCTGAATACCGCACTGAGTCAATGCGGTCTTAGCCTCTCTGGTCTCAACACTCTGTCTGATTTTGGATTTTTTTTTTTTTTTTTCCAAAATCAGACTTGACACCAGAGAGGCTGAATACCGCACTGAGTCAATGCGGTCTTAGCCTCTCTGGTGTCAACACTCTGTCTGATTTTGGATTTTTTTTTTTTTTCCAAAATCAGACTTGACACCAGAGAGGCTGAATACCGCACTGAGTCAATGCGGTCTTAGCCTCTCTGGTCTCAACACTCTGTCTGATTTTGGTTTTTTTTTTTTTTTTTCCAAAATCAGACTTGACACCAGAGAAGCTGAATACCGCACTGAGTCAATGCGGTCTTAGCCTCTCTGGTGTCAACACTCTGTCTGATTTTGGATTTTTTTTTTTTTTTTTTCCAAAATCAGACTTGAAACCAGAGAGGCTGAATACCGCACTGAGTCAATGCAGTCTTAGCCTCTCTGGTCTCAACACTCTGTCTGATTTTGGATTTTTTTTTTTTTTCCAAAGTCAGACTTGACACCAGAGAGGCTGAATACCGCACTGAGTCAATGCGGTCTTAGCCTCTCTGGTCTCAACACTCTGTCTGATTTTGGATTTTTTTTTTTTTTTTCAAAGTCAGACTTGACACCAGAGAGGCTGAATACTGCACTGAGTCAATGCGGTCTTAGCCTCTCTGGTCTCAACACTCTGTCTGATTTTGGATTTTTTTTTTTTTTTTCAAAGTCAGACTTGACACCAGAGAGGCTGAATACCGCACTGAGTCAATGCGGTCTTAGCCTCTCTGGTGTCAACACTCTGTCTGATTTTGGATTTTTTTTTTTTTTTCAAAGTCAGACTTGACACCAGAGAGGCTGAATACCGCACTGAGTCAATGCGGTCTTAGCCTCTCTGGTCTCAACACTCTGTCTGATTTTGGATTTTTTTTTTTTTTTTCAAAGTCAGACTTGACACCAGAGAGGCTGAATACCGCACTGAGTCAATGCGGTCTTAGCCTCTCTGGTCTCAACACTCTGTCTGATTTTGGATTTTTTTTTTTTTTTTCAAAGTCAGACTTGACACCAGAGAGGCTGAATACCGCACTGAGTCAATGCAGTCTTAGCCTCTCTGGTCTCAACACTCTGTCTGATTTTGGATTTTTTTTTTTTTCCAAAGTCAGACTTGACACCAGAGAGGCTGAATACCGCACTGAGTCAATGCGGTCTTAGCCTCTCTGGTCTCAACACTCTGTCTGATTTTGGATTTTTTTTTTTTTTTTCAAAGTCAGACTTGACACCAGAGAGGCTGAATACCGCACTGAGTCAATGCGGTCTTAGCCTCTCTGGTGTCAACACTCTGTCTGATTTTGGATTTTTTTTTTTTTTTCAAAGTCAGACTTGACACCAGAGAGGCTGAATACCGCACTGAGTCAATGCGGTCTTAGCCTCTCTGGTGTCAACACTCGGTCTGATTTTGGATTTTTTTTTTTTCAAAGTCAGACTTGACACCAGAGAGGCTGAATACCGCACTGAGTCAATGCGGTCTTAGCCTCTCTGGTCTCAACACTCTGTCTGATTTTGGATTTTTTTTTTTTTTTTCAAAGTCAGACTTGACACCAGAGAGGCTGAATACCGCACTGAGTCAATGCGGTCTTAGCCTCTCTGGTCTCAACACTCTGTCTGATTTTGGATTTTTTTTTTTTTTTTTCAAAGTCAGACTTGACACCAGAGAGGCTGAATACCGCACTGAGTCAATGCGGTCTTAGCCTCTCTGGTCTCAACACTCTGTCTGATTTTGGATTTTTTTTTTTTTTTTTCAAAGTCAGACTTGACACCAGAGAGGCTGAATACCGCACTGAGTCAATGCGGTCTTAGCCTCTCTGGTGTCAACACTCTGTCTGATTTTGGATTTTTTTTTTTTTTTTTCAAAGTCAGACTTGACACCAGAGAGGCTGAATACCGCACTGAGTCAATGCGGTCTTAGCCTCTCTGGTGTCAACACTCTGTCTGATTTTGGATTTTTTTTTTTTTTTCAAAGTCAGACTTGACACCAGAGAGGCTGAATACCGCACTGAGTCAATGCGGTCTTAGCCTCTCTGGTCTCAACACTCTGTCTGATTTTGGATTTTTTTTTTTTTTTTTCAAAGTCAGACTTGACACCAGAGAGGCTGAATACCGCACTGAGTCAATGCGGTCTTAGCCTCTCTGGTCTCAACACTCTGTCTGATTTTGGTTGTTTTTTTTTTTTTTCCAAAATCAGACTTGACACCAGAGAAGCTGAATACCGCACTGAGTCAATGCGGTCTTAGCCTCTCTGGTGTCAACACTCTGTCTGATTTTGGATTTTTTTTTTTTTTTTTTTTCCAAAATCAGACTTGAAACCAGAGAGGCTGAATACCGCACTGAGTCAATGCAGTCTTAGCCTCTCTGGTCTCAACACTCTGTCTGATTTTGGATTTTTTTTTTTTTTTCCAAAGTCAGACTTGACACCAGAGAGGCTGAATACCGCACTGAGTCAATGCGGTCTTAGCCTCTCTGGTCTCAACACTCTGTCTGATTTTGGTTGTTTTTTTTTTTTTTTCCAAAATCAGACTTGACACCAGAGAAGCTGAATACCGCACTGAGTCAATGCGGTCTTAGCCTCTCTGGTGTCAACACTCTGTCTGATTTTTTTTTTTTTTTTTTTTTTTTTTTTCCAAAATCAGACTTGAAACCAGAGAGGCTGAATACCGCACTGAGTCAATGCAGTCTTAGCCTCTCTGGTCTCAACACTCTGTCTGATTTTGGATTTTTTTTTTTTTTCCAAAGTCAGACTTGACACCAGAGAGGCTGAATACCGCACTGAGTCAATGCGGTCTTAGCCTCTCTGGTCTCAACACTCTGTCTGATTTTGGATTTTTTTTTTTTTTTTTCAAAGTCAGACTTGACACCAGAGAGGCTGAATACCGCACTGAGTCAATGCGGTCTTAGCCTCTCTGGTCTCAACACTCTGTCTGATTTTGGATTTTTTTTTTTTTTTTTCAAAGTCAGACTTGACACCAGAGAGGCTGAATACCACACTGAGTCAATGCGGTCTTAGCCTCTCTGGTGTCAACACTCTGTCTGATTTTGGATTTTTTTTTTTTTTTTTCAAAGTCAGACTTGACACCAGAGAGGCTGAATACCGCACTGAGTCAATGCGGTCTTAGCCTCTCTGGTCTCAACACTCTGTCTGATTTTGGATTTTTTTTTTTTTTTTTCAAAGTCAGACTTGACACCAGAGAGGCTGAATACCGCACTGAGTCAATGCGGTCTTAGCCTCTCTGGTCTCAACACTCTGTCTGATTTTGGATTTTTTTTTTTTTTTTTCAAAGTCAGACTTGACACCAGAGAGGCTGAATACCGCACTGAGTCAATGCAGTCTTAGCCTCTCTGGTCTCAACACTCTGTCTGATTTTGGATTTTTTTTTTTTTTTCCAAAGTCAGACTTGACACCAGAGAGGCTGAATACCGCACTGAGTCAATGCGGTCTTAGCCTCTCTGGTCTCAACACTCTGTCTGATTTTGGATTTTTTTTTTTTTTTTCAAAGTCAGACTTGACACCAGAGAGGCTGAATACCGCACTGAGTCAATGCGGTCTTAGCCTCTCTGGTCTCAACACTCTGTCTGATTTTGGATTTTTTTTTTTTTTTTTCAAAGTCAGACTTGACACCAGAGAGGCTGAATACCGCACTGAGTCAATGCGGTCTTAGCCTCTCTGGTCTCAACACTCTGTCTGATTTTGGATTTTTTTTTTTTTTTTTTCCAAAATCAGACTTGACACCAGAGAGGCTGAATACCGCACTGAGTCAATGCGGTCTTAGCCTCTCTGGTGTCAACACTCTGTCTGATTTTGGATTTTTTTTTTTTTTTCCAAAATCAGACTTGACACCAGAGAGGCTGAATACCGCACTGAGTCAATGCGGTCTTAGCCTCTCTGGTCTCAACACTCGGTCTGATTTTGGATTTTTTTTTTTTTTTCCCAAAATCAGACTTGACACCAGAGAGGCTGAATACCGCACTGAGTCAATGCGGTCTTAGCCTCTCTGGTCTCAACACTCGGTCTGATTTTGGATTTTTTTTTTTTTTCCCAAAATCAGACTTGACACCAGAGAGGCTGAATACCGCACTGAGTCAATGCGGTCTTAGCCTCTCTGGTCTCAACACTCTGTCTGATTTTGGTTTTTTTTTTTTTTTTTTCCCAAAATCAGACTTGACACCAGAGAAGCTGAATACCGCACTGAGTCAATGCGGTCTTAGCCTCTCTGGTGTCAACACTCTGTCTGATTTTGGATTTTTTTTTTTTTTTTTTTTCCAAAATCAGACTTGAAACCAGAGAGGCTGAATACCGCACTGAGTCAATGCAGTCTTAGCCTCTCTGGTCTCAACACTCTGTCTGATTTTGGATTTTTTTTTTTTTTTCCAAAGTCAGACTTGACACCAGAGAGGCTGAATACCGCACTGAGTCAATGCGGTCTTAGCCTCTCTGGTCTCAACACTCTGTCTGATTTTGGATTTTTTTTTTTTTTTTCAAAGTCAGACTTGACACCAGAGAGGCTGAATACCGCACTGAGTCAATGCGGTCTTAGCCTCTCTGGTCTCAACACTCTGTCTGATTTTGGATTTTTTTTTTTTTTTTTCAAAGTCAGACTTGACACCAGAGAGGCTGAGTACCGCACTGAGTCAATGCGGTCTTAGCCTCTCTGGTGTCAACACTGTCTGATTTTGGATTTTTTTTTTTTTTTTCAAAGTCACACTCAAAAAAATTATTTGTAAGATTTACTTAATGAAATCTCTGCGACTATTTGCACGGCGATTTTCAAGTACATTTTAGTGCTGAAATACTAAGTACAACTCACTTGCCAGTATCAAGTAAGATCTACTTAAAACCTTTAAGTAAATGTTATTTAAAACTATCAAGTAAATCTTATTCATCTGTATTGTTCTCTGTTTGACATTTTAATTACTTAATAATTACTCACTATAATTAGACCCTTCTCAAGGGGGCCATTTTGTGTCGAAAAGGCAGGGTAAACACAGGTGTAAGCAAAACACTAATCAGGGTTTCCAACTTCCATGATTGGAATTTGGAAATCCTCATTAGTGTTTTGCTTGCACCTGTGTTTATTCTGCCTTTTCGACACAAAATGGCCCCCGTGAGAAGGGTCTATTATGTAAATGTTTTTACATGTTTTCCATAAATGTTACCAAATATTCACAAATCACAACTAAAATACCATTTAACAGTTTATTTTTTCCCCAACAATGAATCACCAACGTTCACATCACATGTGACATCTGGAAACATCTACTTAAGGTGCATTCCGTAAAACCTTCCAAATGGTTGAAACAACAAAACCGTGGAATTAGCTTGACCAGGGATGCAAACATGGATAATGAAAAAGGTGACATACCAGGGCAGACACAAGACCACTCAAAAATCATTCACTTAAAGGGATAGTTCGGTTTGTTTGAAGTGGGGTCCTATCAGCTAGTTCCATACACTAACTGAAATAGGTACAGTGTTCTGGACGCTGAGCACACCGTTTATCGAGACCCAGCACTCTGAAGCAGCAGCCTCCAGACCTCTGTCTCTCTAGTAGACGGGGCCAAGAACTAAAACGTAATTTAGCCACCTAAAACAACGGCCACCTAAACAAATCGATATATGTGTACATGTACGCTCTATTTTGACAATTTTCAGCGCTTTACTTTTCTGCCAAACAGCCTTCTGATTTGGTACTACTTTTTCTCCCAACCGTACACCTGCACAGAGCCGCGGCGTTGGATTACTCCGCAGATCAGCTGTTATTTTGGGTTATTTCTCCCGGCTTGTTAGTGAAGACAACAAATAGAATAAAATATGAGTGATTTTGATAGCGAGGACGATATGCCATTCACCTTGGTGACAAATACAATTATGAACCAGAGAGACTAATATACAGAAGAGGAACTTTTGCAGAGAGAGAGTGAACAGGCAGAAAGAGAGATACGAGGAACTGCCATAATATGCTGCCTAAATGCCGGGGTGTACTGCAGACCTTTTTCACCATTCCCAGGATGAATTGGGGAAAACGTCCCAGACGTGAGAGGCCAGGTGACTTGTTGTCTCTAAAGTAAGTCAGTGTTTTGTCTCTCTTCTAAGCCTTCCTGTTTTGTAAACCGTGGCTCTGTGTTCTGTGCAGGTGTTTAGCGGAGGAATACGGTAGTTCTACGGTTGGGAGGAAATAGTGCCGAATGAGAGGGCTGTTTGACGGTAAAGTAAAGTGCTGAAAATTGTCAAAATAGAGCTTGCATGTACACTGATATTGATTTGTTTAGGTGGGCGTTGTTTTAGGTGGCTAAATTACGTTTTAGTTATTGGCCCCGTGTACTAGAGACAGAGCTGTGGAGGCTGTTGCTTGGAGTGCTGGGTCTCGATAGACGGTGCGCTCAGCGTCCAGAACACTGTACCTATTTCAGTTAGTGTATGCAACTAGCTGATAGGACCCCACTTCAAACAAACCAAACTATCCCTTTAAGTGCCTTAATCATAGCGACCATAAATGTTCTGACTCTCTAAAACAGTGATTCTCAAAGTGGGGTCCTGGGGACCCCCACGGGTCCTTAAGAAGATCCCCATCAAAAAGCGACAGACATTATTTTACTATAATTCCATCCAAAAGTAATACAATGACAGAATGTATGACTATTTTGGTCATGGATTTTCGTACACTTTCTGTAATATTGTATCAGATGGTGGACCCTGGGACAAAATCTTATCAAATGTGGTCCATGGTCTAATTTGTGTCATGTAGGGGTCCTTGATGTGAAAATGTTTGAAAACCACTGCTCTAAAAGACTTGTGTTGGATCTGGTCAAATATGTCCAGGACTTGACTTTGGAAACATTTTACAGAAAAGCAGACACTTGAATGAACATTCAGTTACAGCAAAAAAACAAGCATTCTATATCAGATGCATCTGTTATTGATTAATGTCTGTCATGACATTGGAAAGTCCACAAGCTGCTGTATGCGAGATGAGGGTCCAATGCAGGTGAATTGTTACAGTCTTTTGCAAGATGGAGAAGTGATTTGAGGCGTACCAGCAGCAGATTGTACAGTACTTGCCATGGCAACAGCAGTACTGTCGCATCCTGACATCTCCTTGCCCTCAAGAAGGACGGATACATCCACTGGCTCCTCTCGATCAGCACCATGGACGACCAGGATCTTGAGGATGTGTTGAGTGGCATCACTGCGGCTGTCCCCCTCATACAATTGACAAGAAGAAAGAAGACAATTCAGTTGAGAAACAAATACAAAATAGAGTGATTGAATCATTTGAAGTGATTACATTGTCAGGGCAGAATGAACACATACAGTAGTTTTAAAAATGACCTTTATTAAACATAGCTCAGATTATGTTAAATTGTGTCAAATCTACAGTAAATTCACACTGTGATGCTTTTACAGTAAGCCAGCATTCATAAAATATTTGCAGAACATGCCACAAGATGGCTGCATTCCAGATTGTAGCCCCTGCATACATGTTGCTTTCAGCCAATCGTGTGCCTCTGCACCTTAATTGGCCTTTTACATTGTCACCTTTAGCTGTGTAAAGCCATGCCATGTCGAGCTGATTTCAGTTTCCATTACAATGTGCCAAGCCATGCCGAGCTGCGATCGAGATGGACCTTCTCTGGAATGGGACCAAAGCACAGACCCACCTCGAGCGGGTTGCAAAATTGCAAGCGAGCTGCAGCAACGCCTCAGTCAACCCTTGACGACCCCCCTCCTCCCCCTCAAACAAACAGCTGTGTTGCAGCATATGTTGTAATAGCAAACTCTCCTGTCTCTCTCCAGAGTGGAGAGAGCAGAGAGAAAGGTGTGTTTAAAAGCCTCTCAAGTGTTCTTTTGTAGCTTCTAATAATTAAATCTCTGTGGTTTGATGTTTAATTTGTCTCGTGTGTTTCGGTTTGTACTTTCAGATATCTGCTTCATTTTACTGTACCATTTCCTGATCACATGAGCCGTGCCTTTGGCCCCATGTCCATCTTGGGCAAGGCTCGGCGCATTTAAAGTGGTAAAGGAAACATAAATCAGGGTGACATGGTTTAGCTCAAGTGGCCAAAGGGCCCAATGGAAAAAGGCCCACCTATGGCTTTGTAACCGTAGAGCACGTTTAATTTTTTATGATTGTACTTGATTTGAATCATTGAAATTGAGTTTGTTCTTCCAGATGATACAGTATGATTTTTTATTTTTTTTTATCTGCCATTTGGGCCATCGCTGAGTGTAATATCTCCATCCCTTCCCTCCATCCCTTCGTCTGCCTTCCTCTCTTACCGTTAATTTGCATTTTAAATTATAACAAATTAACATTTTTAAGTGTTAAAAAAATCATGCATTACCTGGCATTCGTCAAAAAGTTCCTCTTCTTTCTCGCCAAGGTACAGTACGAGGGTGCAGATAACAGCTTCATGTCTCATCTCAATGCTTTGGTTCTGTGAACAGAGCACAACAAATATTGTGTCAATACTGAACCATTATTCATACACGATGAACTGTCAAGAGAGAACACAACATGTGATTTGAGTGCACAGAGCAAGTAGCCTGACAAACCAGCCCGTCACGTGAACTCACATTTCATTTGGTTCTGTGTGACGGTCTGGCCCCGACGCCATGGGGGGGGTTTAGCAGGGGCGGGAGCATGGGCGGGCGTAGTTGCCTTGTCAGACAACTCCTTCAGCCAATCAGCGTCGGATCCAATCAAACCCAAATCCACTCGGGAGAATGGCAAAAACATATTTTCCGCCAAGAAACTCTGCGGTTGCGGCGATACTCCTGTACTTGTTTAATTGTTGTTATTGAGTCTATTTCTGCAATAACTGCACTTTATGCCTGTATAAACTAGACAAACGCTGACATTACTCCTCGAGACGATCAGGCAAGGAGGCGCCATTACTGTTTTGTTAGTGCAGTGCTAGTGGCGTTCCTGATTGGCCAACTTGCGCTGTCAATCACAGCGGAGTCGCTGATTGGCTCTTCCGCTCTGCACCTTCTGCTAAACCCCCCCACTGGCGTCGGGGCCAGACCGTCACGCAGAACCAAATGAAATGTGAGTTCACGTGACGGGCTGGTTTACCAGGCTACGGAGCAAGAGCCTCGGGGTGGAACGATACATCGATCTGCATTGATGCATCGATTCAATGATCCGATACATTTTTTGTTTTTGCTCCAAGTTAAATGTTTTATGGTCACTCACAGTTCAGTAGGTCACGAGTTGGCTTGGTTCCAGCCTTAAAACTTGTTATATAGGGATTTTTTTAAATGTCTATGGAAAAAATGAATGGGAAACTCACTTCCGGGGCAAGAGATGTCATGTGACTGTTCAGCTCCACAGCATCGATGGACAGTGAAAACATCAATATGAATTATTAGCGTACTCTTTCGCATACAAACAATGCGAGCAACATAGCAAGCACGCAAGAAAAAGAGGGAGAGGATATTCGCTCCCCTCTCGGATATAAATCAATGCATATAGTCTAATATCGATCGCAGCCGCTCAATCGAATCGTATAGAAATCGTGATATTGGCAAATATCGCATCATTGTCCAATGAATCCATATACATGTAGTATTGTATTGAGATCAAACGTGTGATTCCCACCCCTACAAGAGCCATGGGTGGAAAGATGGAGGATTTGTGCTGTGTATGGATTGGATTGGTGTGTCTTGCTGCATTTTTTTTTAAACAAGCACACCTGACTCAGTTTGTCCAGGAACGGCCTCAGTTGTCCCCACAACACCTCCCTTGGTGTTGGTGTGTCCTCCTCCCTCAACTGTCCACTCTCGACTCATCATAAGAGTAAGGTCATCCTGTAACAGACACAATTGTGATATTAAAACAATGGTCTAAAACAGAGGTTTTCTAAGTGAGAGGCGGGCCTCCCCAGGGGGACTCCAAACAGTTTCAGGGAAGGCTCAGTGAATGGAAGTTAAAACATATATCATTATTTCATTAGTTATCAAAAGGAGATCACATAGAATAGCCTAAATGTATGTGATTTGGTTAAAGAGATAGTTCAGAGATCATTTACTATTTCCCCTCCAGTCAGAGAATAATACATGCCTTCAGACCAACCTTATTTTATGAATTTGGTGTAGTCTGATGTCAAACAGCAATATCAAGCTATCATTGCTCAATTATTGAGTGTCTACGGAATTTATGATCAATACAGGTATTGAGTGGCATTTTGTAGTAAATACGTAAACTAAGGGGGTGGGGGGATGCAGTCTCAGAGTTTAAAAGCCCCGATCTAAAACATTTAGCCACAATTTTACGTCACATTACACAGTGAAGGATAGGGGGAAATAATAACAGCAATATGATAGAATGTATTACATTTCTACTTGCCTGACTAATGTTGCAGTGTCACTCCACTGTTTCATCCTGCAGCTGTGGTGCTGCCCTGTGTCCTGTTGACAGAGACATGTTTTTTTCCACAAACCAATGACAGTGAATTTCATGAATCACATTCACCTAATTGCAAAGAGACAGCACGAGAGAGAGAAAGAGAGAGAGAGAGAGAGAGAGAGAGAGAGAGAGAGAGAGAGAGAGAGAGAGAGAGAGAGAGAGACGCAGCTCACACATGTCCAGACATAACGTTACATTAAAGAAAGAGAGAGAGAGAGAGAGAGAGAGAGAGCCGAATGCAGCCGAACGCAGTTCACAGCACATGTCCAGACATAACGTTACATGAGAGAGAGAGAGAGAGAGAGAGAGAGAGAGACATGAGAGAGAGAGAGAGAGAGACATGAGAGAGAGAGAGAGAGAGAGAGAGAGAGAGAGAGAGAGAGAGAGAGAGAGAGAGAGAGAGAGAGAGAGAGAGAGAGAGAGAGCCGATCAGACATAACGTTACATTAAATTAGCTCTTCCGCAGTGCGGGACTGGCTATCCTGACCCGGTAGTGAACGGAGAGTGGGAGAGCGGACTGACAAAGAGTTCCTTCCACTCGACTACAGACGGCTAAACTGTGAATTGTTTAGGTCAAATACAGGGCTGTGGGTCCTGCCATGGCAGGCGGAAAACATGCTGACTGAGGGCTGCAGTAACATCAACGTGCATTTATGTGATTAAAATACAAACAGTAACATATCACCAAGTATCACAACGCACTATGCCCAATTATTATCGTCACAAACCTAATTAAACAGAAAGCCAAACTTACCTTGCAGCCACTCGAAAAATGTGAACAGTCACAAGCACATGTCCCTCCAACTGCAGGTGCATGAAACCGGATACCGGAAAGAGAACTGTCTCGTGCAAATGCGCATGCGTGGATTCAATAAAAATATGCTTGATTAAAATTTACCTACTGTTTTTAAGATTATGTATGTAAATATTATTATGTATTATGTAAGTAAATATTACGCAAACATTCTTACAAAAATGTACCCATTCCACACAGTTAATTTACTTACTGTTTTTAGGATTATGTATGTAAATATTATTATGTATTATGTAAGTAAATATTACGCAAACATTCTTACTAAAATGTACCCATCCCACACATTTAATGTATTTTCAAGAATAAAATGTGTACATATTACAAAATAATATTTAGAAATTATACTTCCTAATATTACTAAGTAGAAATTATGTCAGTTCTTTACTAAACATTACTACACCATGCAGTAAATTCTTTCAGTGCAGACTTGACACCAGAGAGGCTGAATACCGCACTGAGTCAATGCGGTCTTAGCCTCTCTGGTCTCAACACTCTGTCTGATTTTGGATTTTTTTTTTTTTTTTCAAAGTCAGACTTGACACCAGAGAGGCTGAATACCGCACTGAGTCAATGCGGTCTTAGCCTCTCTGGTCTCAACACTCTGTCTGATTTTGGATTTTTTTTTTTTTTTTTCAAAGTCAGACTTGACACCAGAGAGGCTGAATACCGCACTGAGTCAATGCGGTCTTAGCCTCTCTGGTGTCAACACTCTGTCTGATTTTGGATTTTTTTTTTTTTTTTCAAAGTCAGACTTGACACCAGAGAGGCTGAATACCGCACTGAGTCAATGCGGTCTTAGCCTCTCTGGTCTCAACACTCTGTCTGATTTTGGATTTTTTTTTTTTTTTTCAAAGTCAGACTTGACACCAGAGAGGCTGAATACCGCACTGAGTCAATGCGGTCTTAGCCTCTCTGGTCTCAACACTCTGTCTGATTTTGGATTTTATTTTATTTTTTCAAAGTCAGACTTGACACCAGAGAGGCTGAATACCGCACTGAGTCAATGCGGTCTTAGCCTCTCTGGTCTCAACACTCTGTCTGATTTTGGATTTTTTTTTTTTTTTTTCCAAAATCAGACTTGACACCAGAGAGGCTGAATACCGCACTGAGTCAATGCGGTCTTAGCCTCTCTGGTGTCAACACTCTGTCTGATTTTGGATTTTTTTTTTTTTTCCAAAATCAGACTTGACACCAGAGAGGCTGAATACCGCACTGAGTCAATGCGGTCTTAGCCTCTCTGGTCTCAACACTCGGTCTGATTTTGGATTTTTTTTTTTTTTTTTCCCCAAATCAGACTTGACACCAGAGAGGCTGAATACCGCACTGAGTCAATGCGGTCTTAGCCTCTCTGGTCTCAACACTCTGTCTGATTTTGGATTTTTTTTTTTTTTTTTCCAAAATCAGACTTGACACCAGAGAGGCTGAATACCGCACTGAGTCAATGCGGTCTTAGCCTCTCTGGTGTCAACACTCTGTCTGATTTTGGATTTTTTTTTTTTTTCCAAAATCAGACTTGACACCAGAGAGGCTGAATACCGCACTGAGTCAATGCGGTCTTAGCCTCTCTGGTCTCAACACTCGGTCTGATTTTGGATTTTTTTTTTTTTTCCCAAAATCAGACTTGACACCAGAGAGGCTGAATACCGCACTGAGTCAATGCGGTCTTAGCCTCTCTGGTCTCAACACTCTGTCTGATTTTGGATTTTTTTTTTTTTTTTCAAAGTCAGACTTGACACCAGAGAGGCTGAATACCGCACTGAGTCAATGCGGTCTTAGCCTCTCTGGTGTCAACACTCTGTCTGATTTTGGATTTTTTTTTTTTTTTTCAAAGTCAGACTTGACACCAGAGAGGCTGAATACCGCACTGAGTCAATGCGGTCTTAGCCTCTCTGGTCTCAACACTCTGTCTGATTTTGGATTTTTTTTTTTTTTTTCAAAGTCAGACTTGACACCAGAGAGGCTGAATACCGCACTGAGTCAATGCGGTCTTAGCCTCTCTGGTCTCAACACTCTGTCTGATTTTGGATTTTTTTTTTTTTTTTCAAAGTCAGACTTGACACCAGAGAGGCTGAATACCGCACTGAGTCAATGCGGTCTTAGCCTCTCTGGTGTCAACACTCTGTCTGATTTTGGATTTTTTTTTTTTTTTTCAAAGTCAGACTTGACACCAGAGAGGCTGAATACCGCACTGAGTCAATGCGGTCTTAGCCTCTCTGGTGTCAACACTCTGTCTGATTTTGGATTTTTTTTTTTTTTTTCAAAGTCAGACTTGACACCAGAGAGGCTGAATACCGCACTGAGTCAATGCGGTCTTAGCCTCTCTGGTCTCAACACTCTGTCTGATTTTGGATTTTTTTTTTTTTTTTCAAAGTCAGACTTGACACCAGAGAGGCTGAATACCGCACTGAGTCAATGCGGTCTTAGCCTCTCTGGTCTCAACACTCTGTCTGATTTTGGATTTTTTTTTTTTTTTTTTCCAAAATCAGACTTGACACCAGAGAGGCTGAATACCGCACTGAGTCAATGCGGTCTTAGCCTCTCTGGTGTCAACACTCTGTCTGATTTTGGATTTTTTTTTTTTTTCCAAAATCAGACTTGACACCAGAGAGGCTGAATACCGCACTGAGTCAATGCGGTCTTAGCCTCTCTGGTGTCAACACTCTGTCTGATTTTGGATTTTTTTTTTTTTTTCAAAGTCAGACTTGACACCAGAGAGGCTGAATACCGCACTGAGTCAATGCGGTCTTAGCCTCTCTGGTCTCAACACTCTGTCTGATTTTGGATTTTTTTTTTTTTTTTCAAAGTCAGACTTGACACCAGAGAGGCTGAATACCGCACTGAGTCAATGCGGTCTTAGCCTCTCTGGTGTCAACACTCTGTCTGATTTTGGATTTTTTTTTTTTTTTTCAAAGTCAGACTTGACACCAGAGAGGCTGAATACCGCACTGAGTCAATGCGGTCTTAGCCTCTCTGGTCTCAACACTCTGTCTGATTTTGGATTTTTTTTTTTTTTTTTCCCAAAATCAGACTTGACACCAGAGAGGCTGAATACCGCACTGAGTCAATGCGGTCTTAGCCTCTCTGGTGTCAACACTCTGTCTGAAAAAAATCCAAAATCAGACAGAGTGTTGACACCAGAGAGGCTAAGACCGCATTGACTCAGTGCGGTATTCAGCCTCTCTGGTGTCAAGTCTGATTTTGGATTTTTTTTTTTTTTTCCAAAATCAGACTTGACACCAGAGAGGCTGAATACCGCACTGAGTCAATGCGGTCTTAGCCTCTCTGGTCTCAACACTCGGTCTGATTTTGGATTTTTTTTTTTTTTTCCCAAAATCAGACTTGACACCAGAGAGGCTGAATACCGCACTGAGTCAATGCGGTCTTAGCCTCTCTGGTCTCAACACTCTGTCTGATTTTGGATTTTTTTTTTTTTTTTTCAAAGTCAGACTTGACACCAGAGAGGCTGAATACCGCACTGAGTCAATGCGGTCTTAGCCTCTCTGGTCTCAACACTCTGTCTGATTTTGGATTTTTTTTTTTTTTTTCAAAGTCAGACTTGACACCAGAGAGGCTGAATACTGCACTGAGTCAATGCGGTCTTAGCCTCTCTGGTGTCAACACTCTGTCTGATTTTGGATTTTTTTTTTTTTTTTCAAAGTCAGACTTGACACCAGAGAGGCTGAATACCGCACTGAGTCAATGCGGTCTTAGCCTCTCTGGTGTCAACACTCTGTCTGATTTTGGATTTTTTTTTTTTTTTCAAAGTCAGACTTGACACCAGAGAGGCTGAATACCGCACTGAGTCAATGCGGTCTTAGCCTCTCTGGTCTCAACACTGTCTGATTTTGGATTTTTTTTTTTTTTTCAAAGTCAGACTTGACACCAGAGAGGCTGAATACCGCACTGAGTCAATGCGGTCTTAGCCTCTCTGGTCTCAACACTCTGTCTGATTTGGATTTTTTTTTTTTTTTCAAAGTCAGACTTGACACCAGAGAGGCTGAATACCGCACTGAGTCAATGCGGTCTTAGCCTCTCTGGTCGTCAACACTCTGTCTGATTTTGGATTTTTTTTTTTTTTTTCAAAGTCAGACTTGACACCAGAGAGGCTGAATACCGCACTGAGTCAATGCGGTCTTAGCCTCTCTGGTCTCAACACTCTGTCTGATTTTGGATTTTTTTTTTTTTTTTTCCAAAATCAGACTTGACACCAGAGAGGCTGAATACCGCACTGAGTCAATGCGGTCTTAGCCTCTCTGGTGTCAACACTCTGTCTGATTTTGGATTTTTTTTTTTTTTCCAAAATCAGACTTGACACCAGAGAGGCTGAATACCGCACTGAGTCAATGCGGTCTTAGCCTCTCTGGTCTCAACACTCGGTCTGATTTTGGATTTTTTTTTTTTTTTCCCAAATCAGACTTGACACCAGAGAGGCTGAATACCGCACTGAGTCAATGCGGTCTTAGCCTCTCTGGTCTCAACACTCTGTCTGATTTTGGATTTTTTTTTTTTTTTTCAAAGTCAGACTTGACACCAGAGAGGCTGAATACCGCACTGAGTCAATGCGGTCTTAGCCTCTCTGGTCTCAACACTCTGTCTGATTTTGGATTTTTTTTTTTTTTTTCAAAGTCAGACTTGACACCAGAGAGGCTGAATACCGCACTGAGTCAATGCGGTCTTAGCCTCTCTGGTGTCAACACTCTGTCTGATTTTGGATTTTTTTTTTTTTTTTCAAAGTCAGACTTGACACCAGAGAGGCTGAATACCGCACTGAGTCAATGCGGTCTTAGGCCTCTCTGGTCTCAACACTCTGTCTGATTTTGGATTTTTTTTTTTTTTTTCCAAAGTCAGACTTGACACCAGAGAGGCTGAATACCGCACTGAGTCAATGCGGTCTTAGCCTCTCTGGTGTCAACACTCTGTCTGATTTTGGATTTTTTTTTTTTTCCAAAGTCAGACTTGACACCAGAGAGGCTGAATACCGCACTGAGTCAATGCGGTCTTAGCCTCTCTGGTCTCAACACTCTGTCTGATTTTGGATTTTTTTTTTTTTTTCCAAAATCAGACTTGACACCAGAGAGGCTGAATACCGCACTGAGTCAATGCGGTCTTAGCCTCTCTGGTCTCAACACTCTGTCTGATTTTGGATTTTTTTTTTTTTTCAAAGTCAGACTTGACACCAGAGAGGCTGAATACCGCACTGAGTCAATGCGGTCTTAGCCTCTCTGGTCTCAACACTCTGTCTGATTTTGGATTTTTTTTTTTTTTTCCAAAGTCAGACTTGACACCAGAGAGGCTGAATACCGCACTGAGTCAATGCGGTCTTAGCCTCTCTGGTGTCAACACTCTGTCTGATTTTGGATTTTTTTTTTTTTTTTCAAAGTCAGACTTGACACCAGAGAGGCTGAATACCGCACTGAGTCAATGCGGTCTTAGCCTCTCTGGTCTCAACACTCTGTCTGATTTTGGATTTTTTTTTTTTTTTTCCAAAGTCAGACTTGACACCAGAGAGGCTGAATACCGCACTGAGTCAATGCGGTCTTAGCCTCTCTGGTCTCAACACTCTGTCTGATTTTGGATTTTTTTTTTTTTTTTCAAAGTCAGACTTGACACCAGAGAGGCTGAATACCGCACTGAGTCAATGCGGTCTTAGCCCTCTCTGGTCTCAACACTCTGTCTGATTTTGGATTTTTTTTTTTTTTTCCAAAGTCAGACTTGACACCAGAGAGGCTGAATACCGCACTGAGTCAATGCGGTCTTAGCCTCTCTGGTCGTCAACACTCTGTCTGATTTTGGATTTTTTTTTTTTTTTTCAAAGTCAGACTTGACACCAGAGAGGCTGAATACCGCACTGAGTCAATGCGGTCTTAGCCTCTCTGGTCTCAACACTCTGTCTGATTTTGGATTTTTTTTTTTTTTTTCAAAGTCAGACTTGACACCAGAGAGGCTGAATACCGCACTGAGTCAATGCGGTCTTAGCCTCTCTGGTCTCAACACTCTGTCTGATTTTGGATTTTTTTTTTTTTTTTTCAAAGTCAGACTTGACACCAGAGAGGCTGAATACCGCACTGAGTCAATGCGGTCTTAGCCTCTCTGGTCGTCAACACTCTGTCTGATTTTGGATTTTTTTTTTTTTTTCAAAGTCAGACTTGACACCAGAGAGGCTGAATACCGCACTGAGTCAATGCGGTCTTAGCCTCTCTGGTCTCAACACTCTGTCTGATTTTGGATTTTTTTTTTTTTTTTCAAAGTCAGACTTGACACCAGAGAGGCTGAATACCGCACTGAGTCAATGCGGTCTTAGCCTCTCTGGTCTCAACACTCTGTCTGATTTTGGATTTTTTTTTTTTTTCCAAAGTCAGACTTGACACCAGAGAGGCTGAATACCGCACTGAGTCAATGCGGTCTTAGCCTCTCTGGTCTCAACACTCTGTCTGATTTTGGATTTTTTTTTTTTTTTCAAAGTCAGACTTGACACCAGAGAGGCTGAATACCGCACTGAGTCAATGCGGTCTTAGCCTCTCTGGTCTCAACACTCTGTCTGATTTTGGATTTTTTTTTTTTTTTTCAAAGTCAGACTTGACACCAGAGAGGCTGAATACCGCACTGAGTCAATGCGGTCTTAGCCTCTCTGGTCTCAACACTCTGTCTGATTTTGGATTTTTTTTTTTTTTTCAAAGTCAGACTTGACACCAGAGAGGCTGAATACCGCACTGAGTCAATGCGGTCTTAGCCTCTCTGGTCTCAACACTCTGTCTGATTTTGGATTTTTTTTTTTTTTCCAAAGTCAGACTTGACACCAGAGAGGCTGAATACCGCACTGAGTCAATGCGGTCTTAGCCTCTCTGGTCTCAACACTCTGTCTGATTTTGGATTTTTTTTTTTTTTTTCAAAGTCAGACTTGACACCAGAGAGGCTGAATACCGCACTGAGTCAATGCGGTCTTAGCCTCTCTGGTCTCAACACTCTGTCTGATTTTGGATTTTTTTTTTTTTTTTCAAAGTCAGACTTGACACCAGAGAGGCTGAATACCGCACTGAGTCAATGCGGTCTTAGCCTCTCTGGTGTCAACACTCTGTCTGATTTTGGATTTTTTTTTTTTTTTTTCAAAGTCAGACTTGACACCAGAGAGGCTGAATACCGCACTGAGTCAATGCGGTCTTAGCCTCTCTGGTGCTCAACACTCTGTCTGATTTTGGATTTTTTTTTTTTTTTTCAAAGTCAGACTTGACACCAGAGAGGCTGAATACCGCACTGAGTCAATGCGGTCTTAGCCTCTCTGGTCTCAACACTCTGTCTGATTTTGGATTTTTTTTTTTTTTTTTCAAAGTCAGACTTGACACCAGAGAGGCTGAATACCGCACTGAGTCAATGCGGTCTTAGCCTCTCTGGTCTCAACACTCTGTCTGATTTTGGATTTTTTTTTTTTTTTCAAAGTCAGACTTGACACCAGAGAGGCTGAATACCGCACTGAGTCAATGCGGTCTTAGCCTCTCTGGTCTCAACACTCTGTCTGATTTTGGATTTTTTTTTTTTTTTTCAAAGTCAGACTTGACACCAGAGAGGCTGAATACCGCACTGAGTCAATGCGGTCTTAGCCTCTCTGGTCTCAACACTCTGTCTGATTTTGGATTTTTTTTTTTTTTTCAAAGTCAGACTTGACACCAGAGAGGCTGAATACCGCACTGAGTCAATGCGGTCTTAGCCTCTCTGGTCTCAACACTCTGTCTGATTTTGGATTTTTTTTTTTTTTTTCAAAGTCAGACTTGACACCAGAGAGGCTGAATACCGCACTGAGTCAATGCGGTCTTAGCCTCTCTGGTCTCAACACTCTGTCTGATTTTGGATTTTTTTTTTTTTTTCCAAAGTCAGACTTGACACCAGAGAGGCTGAATACCGCACTGAGTCAATGCGGTCTTAGCCTCTCTGGTCTCAACACTCTGTCTGATTTTGGATTTTTTTTTTTTTTTTCAAAGTCAGACTTGACACCAGAGAGGCTGAATACCGCACTGAGTCAATGCGGTCTTAGCCTCTCTGGTCTCAACACTCTGTCTGATTTTGGATTTTTTTTTTTTTTTTCAAAGTCAGACTTGACACCAGAGAGGCTGAATACCGCACTGAGTCAATGCGGTCTTAGCCTCTCTGGTGCTCAACACTCTGTCTGATTTTGGATTTTTTTTTTTTTTTTCAAAGTCAGACTTGACACCAGAGAGGCTGAATACCGCACTGAGTCAATGCGGTCTTAGCCTCTCTGGTCTCAACACTCTGTCTGATTTTGGATTTTTTTTTTTTTTTTCAAAGTCAGACTTGACACCAGAGAGGCTGAATACCGCACTGAGTCAATGCGGTCTTAGCCTCTCTGGTCTCAACACTCTGTCTGATTTTGGATTTTTTTTTTTTTTTCAAAGTCAGACTTGACACCAGAGAGGCTGAATACCGCACTGAGTCAATGCGGTCTTAGCCTCTCTGGTCTCAACACTCTGTCTGATTTTGGATTTTTTTTTTTTTTTCAAAGTCAGACTTGACACCAGAGAGGCTGAATACCGCACTGAGTCAATGCGGTCTTAGCCTCTCTGGTCTCAACACTCTGTCTGATTTTGGATTTTTTTTTTTTTTTTCAAAGTCAGACTTGACACCAGAGAGGCTGAATACCGCACTGAGTCAATGCGGTCTTAGCCTCTCTGGTCTCAACACTCTGTCTGATTTTGGATTTTTTTTTTTTTTTTCAAAGTCAGACTTGACACCAGAGAGGCTGAATACCGCACTGAGTCAATGCGGTCTTAGCCTCTCTGGTGTCAACACTCTGTCTGATTTTGGATTTTTTTTTTTTTTTTCAAAGTCAGACTTGACACCAGAGAGGCTGAATACCGCACTGAGTCAATGCGGTCTTAGCCTCTCTGGTCTCAACACTCTGTCTGATTTTGGATTTTTTTTTTTTTTTCAAAGTCAGACTTGACACCAGAGAGGCTGAATACCGCACTGAGTCAATGCGGTCTTAGCCTCTCTGGTCTCAACACTCTGTCTGATTTTGGTTGTTTTTTTTTTTTTTCCAAAGTCAGACTTGACACCAGAGAGGCTGAATACCGCACTGAGTCAATGCGGTCTTAGCCTCTCTGGTGTCAACACTCTGTCTGATTTTGGATTTTTTTTTTTTTTTTTTCCAAAATCAGACTTGAAACCAGAGAGGCTGAATACCGCACTGAGTCAATGCAGTCTTAGCCTCTCTGGTCTCAACACTCTGTCTGATTTTGGATTTTTTTTTTTTTTTCCAAAGTCAGACTTGACACCAGAGAGGCTGAATACCGCACTGAGTCAATGCGGTCTTAGCCTCTCTGGTCTCAACACTCTGTCTGATTTTGGATTTTTTTTTTTTTTTTCAAAGTCAGACTTGACACCAGAGAGGCTGAATACCGCACTGAGTCAATGCGGTCTTAGCCTCTCTGGTCTCAACACTCTGTCTGATTTTGGATTTTTTTTTTTTTTTTCAAAGTCAGACTTGACACCAGAGAGGCTGAATACCGCACTGAGTCAATGCGGTCTTAGCCTCTCTGGTCTCAACACTCTGTCTGATTTTGGATTTTTTTTTTTTTTTCCAAAGTCAGACTTGACACCAGAGAGGCTGAATACCGCACTGAGTCAATGCGGTCTTAGCCTCTCTGGTCTCAACACTCTGTCTGATTTTGGATTTTTTTTTTTTTTTTCAAAGTCAGACTTGACACCAGAGAGGCTGAATACCGCACTGAGTCAATGCGGTCTTAGCCTCTCTGGTCTCAACACTCTGTCTGATTTTGGATTTTTTTTTTTTTTTTCAAAGTCAGACTTGACACCAGAGAGGCTGAATACCGCACTGAGTCAATGCGGTCTTAGCCTCTCTGGTGTCAACACTAAATGCGGTCTTAGCCTCTCTGGTCTCAACACTCTGTCTGATTTTGGATTTTTTTTTTTTTTTTCAAAGTCAGACTTGACACCAGAGAGGCTGAATACCGCACTGAGTCAATGCGGTCTTAGCCTCTCTGGTCTCAACACTCTGTCTGATTTTGGATTTTTTTTTTTTTTTCAAAGTCAGACTTGACACCAGAGAGGCTGAATACCGCACTGAGTCAATGCGGTCTTAGCCTCTCTGGTCTCAACACTCTGTCTGATTTTGGATTTTTTTTTTTTTTTTCAAAGTCAGACTTGACACCAGAGAGGCTGAATACCGCACTGAGTCAATGCGGTCTTAGCCTCTCTGGTCTCAACACTCTGTCTGATTTTGGATTTTTTTTTTTTTTTTCAAAGTCAGACTTGACACCAGAGAGGCTGAATACCGCACTGAGTCAATGCGGTCTTAGCCTCTCTGGTGTCAACACTCTGTCTGATTTTGGATTTTTTTTTTTTTTTTCAAAGTCAGACTTGACACCAGAGAGGCTGAATACCGCACTGAGTCAATGCGGTCTTAGCCTCTCTGGTCTCAACACTCTGTCTGATTTTGGATTTTTTTTTTTTTTTCAAAGTCAGACTTGACACCAGAGAGGCTGAATACCGCACTGAGTCAATGCGGTCTTAGCCTCTCTGGTCTCAACACTCTGTCTGATTTTGGATTTTTTTTTTTTTTTTCAAAGTCAGACTTGACACCAGAGAGGCTGAATACCGCACTGAGTCAATGCGGTCTTAGCCTCTCTGGTGTCAACACTCTGTCTGATTTTGGATTTTTTTTTTTTTTTTCAAAGTCAGACTTGACACCAGAGAGGCTGAATACCGCACTGAGTCAATGCGGTCTTAGCCTCTCTGGTCTCAACACTCTGTCTGATTTTGGATTTTTTTTTTTTTTTTCAAAGTCAGACTTGACACCAGAGAGGCTGAATACCGCACTGAGTCAATGCGGTCTTAGCCTCTCTGGTCTCAACACTCTGTCTGATTTTGGATTTTTTTTTTTTTTTCAAAGTCAGACTTGACACCAGAGAGGCTGAATACCGCACTGAGTCAATGCGGTCTTAGCCTCTCTGGTGTCAACACTCTGTCTGATTTTGGATTTTTTTTTTTTTTTTCAAAGTCAGACTTGACACCAGAGAGGCTGAATACCGCACTGAGTCAATGCGGTCTTAGCCTCTCTGGTCTCAACACTCTGTCTGATTTTGGATTTTTTTTTTTTTTTTCAAAGTCAGACTTGACACCAGAGAGGCTGAATACCGCACTGAGTCAATGCGGTCTTAGCCTCTCTGGTCTCAACACTCTGTCTGATTTTGGATTTTTTTTTTTTTTTTCAAAGTCAGACTTGACACCAGAGAGGCTGAATACCGCACTGAGTCAATGCGGTCTTAGCCTCTCTGGTCTCAACACTCTGTCTGATTTTGGATTTTTTTTTTTTTTTTCAAAGTCAGACTTGACACCAGAGAGGCTGAATACCGCACTGAGTCAATGCGGTCTTAGCCTCTCTGGTCTCAACACTCTGTCTGATTTTGGATTTTTTTTTTTTTTTTCAAAGTCAGACTTGACACCAGAGAGGCTGAATACCGCACTGAGTCAATGCGGTCTTAGCCTCTCTGGTCTCAACACTCTGTCTGATTTTGGATTTTTTTTTTTTTTTTCAAAGTCAGACTTGACACCAGAGAGGCTGAATACCGCACTGAGTCAATGCGGTCTTAGCCTCTCTGGTCTCAACACTCTGTCTGATTTTGGATTTTTTTTTTTTTTTTCAAAGTCAGACTTGACACCAGAGAGGCTGAATACCGCACTGAGTCAATGCGGTCTTAGCCTCTCTGGTCTCAACACTCTGTCTGATTTTGGATTTTTTTTTTTTTTTCAAAGTCAGACTTGACACCAGAGAGGCTGAATACCGCACTGAGTCAATGCGGTCTTAGCCTCTCTGGTCTCAACACTCTGTCTGATTTTGGATTTTTTTTTTTTTTTCAAAGTCAGACTTGACACCAGAGAGGCTGAATACCGCACTGAGTCAATGCGGTCTTAGCCTCTCTGGTCTCAACACTCTGTCTGATTTTGGATTTTTTTTTTTTTTTTCAAAGTCAGACTTGACACCAGAGAGGCTGAATACCGCACTGAGTCAATGCGGTCTTAGCCTCTCTGGTCTCAACACTCTGTCTGATTTTGGATTTTTTTTTTTTTTTCAAAGTCAGACTTGACACCAGAGAGGCTGAATACCGCACTGAGTCAATGCGGTCTTAGCCTCTCTGGTCTCAACACTCTGTCTGATTTTGGATTTTTTTTTTTTTTTCAAAGTCAGACTTGACACCAGAGAGGCTGAATACCGCACTGAGTCAATGCGGTCTTAGCCTCTCTGGTCTCAACACTCTGTCTGATTTTGGATTTTTTTTTTTTTTTTCAAAGTCAGACTTGACACCAGAGAGGCTGAATACCGCACTGAGTCAATGCGGTCTTAGCCTCTCTGGTCTCAACACTCTGTCTGATTTTGGATTTTTTTTTTTTTTTCAAAGTCAGACTTGACACCAGAGAGGCTGAATACCGCACTGAGTCAATGCGGTCTTAGCCTCTCTGGTCTCAACACTCTGTCTGATTTTGGATTTTTTTTTTTTTTTTCAAAGTCAGACTTGACACCAGAGAGGCTGAATACCGCACTGAGTCAATGCGGTCTTAGCCTCTCTGGTCTCAACACTCTGTCTGATTTTGGATTTTTTTTTTTTTTTTCAAAGTCAGACTTGACACCAGAGAGGCTGAATACCGCACTGAGTCAATGCGGTCTTAGCCTCTCTGGTCTCAACACTCTGTCTGATTTTGGATTTTTTTTTTTTTTTCAAAGTCAGACTTGACACCAGAGAGGCTGAATACCGCACTGAGTCAATGCGGTCTTAGCCTCTCTGGTCTCAACACTCTGTCTGATTTTGGATTTTTTTTTTTTTTTTCAAAGTCAGACTTGACACCAGAGAGGCTGAATACCGCACTGAGTCAATGCGGTCTTAGCCTCTCTGGTCTCAACACTCTGTCTGATTTTGGATTTTTTTTTTTTTTTCAAAGTCAGACTTGACACCAGAGAGGCTGAATACCGCACTGAGTCAATGCGGTCTTAGCCTCTCTGGTCTCAACACTCTGTCTGATTTTGGATTTTTTTTTTTTTTTCAAAGTCAGACTTGACACCAGAGAGGCTGAATACCGCACTGAGTCAATGCGGTCTTAGCCTCTCTGGTCTCAACACTCTGTCTGATTTTGGATTTTTTTTTTTTTTTCAAAGTCAGACTTGACACCAGAGAGGCTGAATACCGCACTGAGTCAATGCGGTCTTAGCCTCTCTGGTCTCAACACTCTGTCTGATTTTGGATTTTTTTTTTTTTTTTCAAAGTCAGACTTGACACCAGAGAGGCTGAATACCGCACTGAGTCAATGCGGTCTTAGCCTCTCTGGTCTCAACACTCTGTCTGATTTTGGATTTTTTTTTTTTTTTCAAAGTCAGACTTGACACCAGAGAGGCTGAATACCGCACTGAGTCAATGCGGTCTTAGCCTCTCTGGTCTCAACACTCTGTCTGATTTTGGATTTTTTTTTTTTTTTTCAAAGTCAGACTTGACACCAGAGAGGCTGAATACCGCACTGAGTCAATGCGGTCTTAGCCTCTCTGGTCTCAACACTCTGTCTGATTTTGGATTTTTTTTTTTTTTTCAAAGTCAGACTTGACACCAGAGAGGCTGAATACCGCACTGAGTCAATGCGGTCTTAGCCTCTCTGGTCTCAACACTCTGTCTGATTTTGGATTTTTTTTTTTTTTTTTCAAAGTCAGACTTGACACCAGAGAGGCTGAATACCGCACTGAGTCAATGCGGTCTTAGCCTCTCTGGTCTCAACACTCTGTCTGATTTTGGATTTTTTTTTTTTTTTCAAAGTCAGACTTGACACCAGAGAGGCTGAATACCGCACTGAGTCAATGCGGTCTTAGCCTCTCTGGTCTCAACACTCTGTCTGATTTTGGATTTTTTTTTTTTTTTCAAAGTCAGACTTGACACCAGAGAGGCTGAATACCGCACTGAGTCAATGCGGTCTTAGCCTCTCTGGTCTCAACACTCTGTCTGATTTTGGATTTTTTTTTTTTTTTCAAAGTCAGACTTGACACCAGAGAGGCTGAATACCGCACTGAGTCAATGCGGTCTTAGCCTCTCTGGTCTCAACACTCTGTCTGATTTTGGATTTTTTTTTTTTTTTTCAAAGTCAGACTTGACACCAGAGAGGCTGAATACCGCACTGAGTCAATGCGGTCTTAGCCTCTCTGGTCTCAACACTCTGTCTGATTTTGGATTTTTTTTTTTTTTTTCAAAGTCAGACTTGACACCAGAGAGGCTGAATACCGCACTGAGTCAATGCGGTCTTAGCCTCTCTGGTCTCAACACTCTGTCTGATTTTGGATTTTTTTTTTTTTTTCAAAGTCAGACTTGACACCAGAGAGGCTGAATACCGCACTGAGTCAATGCGGTCTTAGCCTCTCTGGTCTCAACACTCTGTCTGATTTTGGATTTTTTTTTTTTTTTTCAAAGTCAGACTTGACACCAGAGAGGCTGAATACCGCACTGAGTCAATGCGGTCTTAGCCTCTCTGGTCTCAACACTCTGTCTGATTTTGGATTTTTTTTTTTTTTTCAAAGTCAGACTTGACACCAGAGAGGCTGAATACCGCACTGAGTCAATGCGGTCTTAGCCTCTCTGGTCTCAACACTCTGTCTGATTTTGGATTTTTTTTTTTTTTTCAAAGTCAGACTTGACACCAGAGAGGCTGAATACCGCACTGAGTCAATGCGGTCTTAGCCTCTCTGGTCTCAACACTCTGTCTGATTTTGGATTTTTTTTTTTTTTTTCAAAGTCAGACTTGACACCAGAGAGGCTGAATACCGCACTGAGTCAATGCGGTCTTAGCCTCTCTGGTCTCAACACTCTGTCTGATTTTGGATTTTTTTTTTTTTTTCAAAGTCAGACTTGACACCAGAGAGGCTGAATACCGCACTGAGTCAATGCGGTCTTAGCCTCTCTGGTCTCAACACTCTGTCTGATTTTGGATTTTTTTTTTTTTTTTCAAAGTCAGACTTGACACCAGAGAGGCTGAATACCGCACTGAGTCAATGCGGTCTTAGCCTCTCTGGTCTCAACACTCTGTCTGATTTTGGATTTTTTTTTTTTTTTCAAAGTCAGACTTGACACCAGAGAGGCTGAATACCGCACTGAGTCAATGCGGTCTTAGCCTCTCTGGTCTCAACACTCTGTCTGATTTTGGATTTTTTTTTTTTTTTCAAAGTCAGACTTGACACCAGAGAGGCTGAATACCGCACTGAGTCAATGCGGTCTTAGCCTCTCTGGTCTCAACACTCTGTCTGATTTTGGATTTTTTTTTTTTTTTCAAAGTCAGACTTGACACCAGAGAGGCTGAATACCGCACTGAGTCAATGCGGTCTTAGCCTCTCTGGTCTCAACACTCTGTCTGATTTTGGATTTTTTTTTTTTTTTCAAAGTCAGACTTGACACCAGAGAGGCTGAATACCGCACTGAGTCAATGCGGTCTTAGCCTCTCTGGTCTCAACACTCTGTCTGATTTTGGATTTTTTTTTTTTTTTTCAAAGTCAGACTTGACACCAGAGAGGCTGAATACCGCACTGAGTCAATGCGGTCTTAGCCTCTCTGGTCTCAACACTCTGTCTGATTTTGGATTTTTTTTTTTTTTTTCAAAGTCAGACTTGACACCAGAGAGGCTGAATACCGCACTGAGTCAATGCGGTCTTAGCCTCTCTGGTCTCAACACTCTGTCTGATTTTGGATTTTTTTTTTTTTTTCAAAGTCAGACTTGACACCAGAGAGGCTGAATACCGCACTGAGTCAATGCGGTCTTAGCCTCTCTGGTCTCAACACTCTGTCTGATTTTGGATTTTTTTTTTTTTTTTCAAAGTCAGACTTGACACCAGAGAGGCTGAATACCGCACTGAGTCAATGCGGTCTTAGCCTCTCTGGTCTCAACACTCTGTCTGATTTTGGATTTTTTTTTTTTTTTTCAAAGTCAGACTTGACACCAGAGAGGCTGAATACCGCACTGAGTCAATGCGGTCTTAGCCTCTCTGGTCTCAACACTCTGTCTGATTTTGGATTTTTTTTTTTTTTTCAAAGTCAGACTTGACACCAGAGAGGCTGAATACCGCACTGAGTCAATGCGGTCTTAGCCTCTCTGGTCTCAACACTCTGTCTGATTTTGGATTTTTTTTTTTTTTTCAAAGTCAGACTTGACACCAGAGAGGCTGAATACCGCACTGAGTCAATGCGGTCTTAGCCTCTCTGGTCTCAACACTCTGTCTGATTTTGGATTTTTTTTTTTTTTTTCAAAGTCAGACTTGACACCAGAGAGGCTGAATACCGCACTGAGTCAATGCGGTCTTAGCCTCTCTGGTCTCAACACTCTGTCTGATTTTGGATTTTTTTTTTTTTTTTCAAAGTCAGACTTGACACCAGAGAGGCTGAATACCGCACTGAGTCAATGCGGTCTTAGCCTCTCTGGTCTCAACACTCTGTCTGATTTTGGATTTTTTTTTTTTTTTCAAAGTCAGACTTGACACCAGAGAGGCTGAATACCGCACTGAGTCAATGCGGTCTTAGCCTCTCTGGTCTCAACACTCTGTCTGATTTTGGATTTTTTTTTTTTTTTTCAAAGTCAGACTTGACACCAGAGAGGCTGAATACCGCACTGAGTCAATGCGGTCTTAGCCTCTCTGGTCTCAACACTCTGTCTGATTTTGGATTTTTTTTTTTTTTTTCAAAGTCAGACTTGACACCAGAGAGGCTGAATACCGCACTGAGTCAATGCGGTCTTAGCCTCTCTGGTCTCAACACTCTGTCTGATTTTGGATTTTTTTTTTTTTTTTCAAAGTCAGACTTGACACCAGAGAGGCTGAATACCGCACTGAGTCAATGCGGTCTTAGCCTCTCTGGTCTCAACACTCTGTCTGATTTTGGATTTTTTTTTTTTTTTTCAAAGTCAGACTTGACACCAGAGAGGCTGAATACCGCACTGAGTCAATGCGGTCTTAGCCTCTCTGGTCTCAACACTCTGTCTGATTTTGGATTTTTTTTTTTTTTTTCAAAGTCAGACTTGACACCAGAGAGGCTGAATACCGCACTGAGTCAATGCGGTCTTAGCCTCTCTGGTGTCAACACTCTGTCTGATTTTGGATTTTTTTTTTTTTTTCAAAGTCAGACTTGACACCAGAGAGGCTGAATACCGCACTGAGTCAATGCGGTCTTAGCCTCTCTGGTCTCAACACTCTGTCTGATTTTGGATTTTTTTTTTTTTTTTCAAAGTCAGACTTGACACCAGAGAGGCTGAATACCGCACTGAGTCAATGCGGTCTTAGCCTCTCTGGTCTCAACACTCTGTCTGATTTTGGATTTTTTTTTTTTTTTTCAAAGTCAGACTTGACACCAGAGAGGCTGAATACCGCACTGAGTCAATGCGGTCTTAGCCTCTCTGGTGTCAACACTCTGTCTGATTTTGGATTTTTTTTTTTTTTTTCAAAGTCAGACTTGACACCAGAGAGGCTGAATACCGCACTGAGTCAATGCGGTCTTAGCCTCTCTGGTCTCAACACTCTGTCTGATTTTGGATTTTTTTTTTTTTTTTCAAAGTCAGACTTGACACCAGAGAGGCTGAATACCGCACTGAGTCAATGCGGTCTTAGCCTCTCTGGTCTCAACACTCTGTCTGATTTTGGATTTTTTTTTTTTTTTTCAAAGTCAGACTTGACACCAGAGAGGCTGAATACCGCACTGAGTCAATGCGGTCTTAGCCTCTCTGGTGTCAACACTCTGTCTGATTTTGGATTTTTTTTTTTTTTTTTCAAAGTCAGACTTGACACCAGAGAGGCTGAATACCGCACTGAGTCAATGCGGTCTTAGCCTCTCTGGTCTCAACACTCTGTCTGATTTTGGATTTTTTTTTTTTTTTCAAAGTCAGACTTGACACCAGAGAGGCTGAATACCGCACTGAGTCAATGCGGTCTTAGCCTCTCTGGTCTCAACACTCTGTCTGATTTTGGATTTTTTTTTTTTTTTCAAAGTCAGACTTGACACCAGAGAGGCTGAATACCGCACTGAGTCAATGCGGTCTTAGCCTCTCTGGTCTCAACACTCTGTCTGATTTTGGATTTTTTTTTTTTTTTCAAAGTCAGACTTGACACCAGAGAGGCTGAATACCGCACTGAGTCAATGCGGTCTTAGCCTCTCTGGTCTCAACACTCTGTCTGATTTTGGATTTTTTTTTTTTTTTCAAAGTCAGACTTGACACCAGAGAGGCTGAATACCGCACTGAGTCAATGCGGTCTTAGCCTCTCTGGTCTCAACACTCTGTCTGATTTTGGATTTTTTTTTTTTTTTTCAAAGTCAGACTTGACACCAGAGAGGCTGAATACCGCACTGAGTCAATGCGGTCTTAGCCTCTCTGGTCTCAACACTCTGTCTGATTTTGGATTTTTTTTTTTTTTTTCAAAGTCAGACTTGACACCAGAGAGGCTGAATACCGCACTGAGTCAATGCGGTCTTAGCCTCTCTGGTCTCAACACTCTGTCTGATTTTGGATTTTTTTTTTTTTTTTCAAAGTCAGACTTGACACCAGAGAGGCTGAATACCGCACTGAGTCAATGCGGTCTTAGCCTCTCTGGTCTCAACACTCTGTCTGATTTTGGATTTTTTTTTTTTTTTTCAAAGTCAGACTTGACACCAGAGAGGCTGAATACCGCACTGAGTCAATGCGGTCTTAGCCTCTCTGGTCTCAACACTCTGTCTGATTTTGGATTTTTTTTTTTTTTTTCAAAGTCAGACTTGACACCAGAGAGGCTGAATACCGCACTGAGTCAATGCGGTCTTAGCCTCTCTGGTCTCAACACTCTGTCTGATTTTGGATTTTTTTTTTTTTTTCAAAGTCAGACTTGACACCAGAGAGGCTGAATACCGCACTGAGTCAATGCGGTCTTAGCCTCTCTGGTCTCAACACTCTGTCTGATTTTGGATTTTTTTTTTTTTTTCAAAGTCAGACTTGACACCAGAGAGGCTGAATACCGCACTGAGTCAATGCGGTCTTAGCCTCTCTGGTCTCAACACTCTGTCTGATTTTGGATTTTTTTTTTTTTTTCAAAGTCAGACTTGACACCAGAGAGGCTGAATACCGCACTGA
>NW_028151400.1:0-47544 GCF_964638095.1 Poromitra crassiceps
CTTACCGCCTCTCTGGTCTCAACACTCTGTCTGATTTTGGATTTTTTTTTTTTTTTTTTCAAAGTCAGACTTGACACCAGAGAGGCTGAATACCGCACTGAGTCAATGCGGTCTTAGCCTCTCTGGTGTCAACACTCTGTCTGATTTTGGATTTTTTTTTTTTTTTTCAAAGTCAGACTTGACACCAGAGAGGCTGAATACCGCACTGAGTCAATGCGGTCTTAGCCTCTCTGGTCTCAACACTCTGTCTGATTTTGGATTTTTTTTTTTTTTTTTCAAAGTCAGACTTGACACCAGAGAGGCTGAATACCGCACTGAGTCAATGCGGTCTTAGCCTCTCTGGTCTCAACACTCTGTCTGATTTTGGATTTTTTTTTTTTTTTTTCAAAGTCAGACTTGACACCAGAGAGGCTGAATACCGCACTGAGTCAATGCGGTCTTAGCCTCTCTGGTCTCAACACTCTGTCTGATTTTGGATTTTTTTTTTTTTTTTTCAAGTCAGACTTGACACCAGAGAGGCTGAATACCGCACTGAGTCAATGCGGTCTTAGCCTCTCTGGTCTCAACACTCTGTCTGATTTTGGATTTTTTTTTTTTTTTTCAAAGTCAGACTTGACACCAGAGAGGCTGAATACCGCACTGAGTCAATGCGGTCTTAGCCTCTCTGGTCTCAACACTCTGTCTGATTTTGGATTTTTTTTTTTTTTTTCAAAGTCAGACTTGACACCAGAGAGGCTGAATACCGCACTGAGTCAATGCGGTCTTAGCCTCTCTGGTCTCAACACTCTGTCTGATTTTGGATTTTTTTTTTTTTTTTCAAAGTCAGACTTGACACCAGAGAGGCTGAATACCGCACTGAGTCAATGCGGTCTTAGCCTCTCTGGTCTCAACACTCTGTCTGATTTTGGATTTTTTTTTTTTTTTTTCAAAGTCAGACTTGACACCAGAGAGGCTGAATACCGCACTGAGTCAATGCGGTCTTAGCCTCTCTGGTCTCAACACTCTGTCTGATTTTGGATTTTTTTTTTTTTTTTCAAAGTCAGACTTGACACCAGAGAGGCTGAATACCGCACTGAGTCAATGCGGTCTTAGCCTCTCTGGTCTCAACACTCTGTCTGATTTGGATTTTTTTTTTTTTTTTCAAAGTCAGACTTGACACCAGAGAGCTGAATACCGCACTGAGTCAATGCGGTCTTAGCCTCTCTGGTCTCAACACTCTGTCTGATTTTGGATTTTTTTTTTTTTTTTTCAATAGTCAGACTTGACACCAGAGAGGCTGAATACCGCACTGAGTCAATGCGGTCTTAGCCTCTCTGGTCTCAACACTCTGTCTGATTTTGGATTTTTTTTTTTTTTTTTCAAAGTCAGACTTGACACCAGAGAGGCTGAATACCGCACTGAGTCAATGCGGTCTTAGCCTCTCTGGTCTCAACACTCTGTCTGATTTTGGATTTTTTTTTTTTTTTTCCAAAATCAGACTTGACACCAGAGAGGCTGATTACCGCACTGAGTCAATGCGGTCTTAGCCTCTCTGGTCTCAACACTCTGTCTGATTTTGGTTGTTTTTTTTTTTTTTCCAAAATCAGACTTGACACCAGAGAGCTGAATACCGCACTGAGTCAATGCGGTCTTAGCCTCTCTGGTGTCAACACTCTGTCTGATTTTGGATTTTTTTTTTTTTTTTTTCCAAAGTCAGACTTGACACCAGAGAGGCTGAATACCGCACTGAGTCAATGCAGTCTTAGCCTCTCTGGTCTCAACACTCTGTCTGATTTGGATTTTTTTTTTTTTTCCAAAGTCAGACTTGACACCAGAGAGGCTGAATACCGCACTGAGTCAATGCGGTCTTAGCCTCTCTGGTCTCAACACTCTGTCTGATTTTGGTTGTTTGTTTTTTTTTTCCAAAATCAGACTTGACACCAGAGAAGCTGAATACCGCACTGAGTCAATGCGGTCTTAGCCTCTCTGGTGTCAACACTCTGTCTGATTTTGGATTTTTTTTTTTTTTTTTCCAAAATCAGACTTGAAACCAGAGAGGCTGAATACCGCACTGAGTCAATGCAGTCTTAGCCTCTCTGGTCTCAACACTCTGTCTGATTTTGGATTTTTTTTTTTTTTTCCAAAGTCAGACTTGACACCAGAGAGGCTGAATACCGCACTGAGTCAATGCGGTCTTAGCCTCTCTGGTCTCAACACTCTGTCTGATTTTGGATTTTTTTTTTTTTTTTCAAAGTCAGACTTGACACCAGAGAGGCTGAATACCGCACTGAGTCAATGCGGTCTTAGCCTCTCTGGTCTCAACACTCTGTCTGATTTTGGATTTTTTTTTTTTTTTCAAAGTCAGACTTGACACCAGAGAGGCTGAATACCGCACTGAGTCAATGCGGTCTTAGCCTCTCTGGTGTCAACACTCTGTCTGATTTTGGATTTTTTTTTTTTTTTTCAAAGTCAGACTTGACACCAGAGAGGCTGAATACCGCACTGAGTCAATGCGGTCTTAGCCTCTCTGGTCTCAACACTCTGTCTGATTTTGGATTTTTTTTTTTTTTTTCAAAGTCAGACTTGACACCAGAGAGGCTGAATACCGCACTGAGTCAATGCGGTCTTAGCCTCTCTGGTCTCAACACTCTGTCTGATTTTGGATTTTTTTTTTTTTTTTCAAAGTCAGACTTGACACCAGAGAGGCTGAATACCGCACTGAGTCAATGCGGTCTTAGCCTCTCTGGTCTCAACACTCTGTCTGATTTTGGATTTTTTTTTTTTTTTCAAAGTCAGACTTGACACCAGAGAGGCTGAATACCGCACTGAGTCAATGCGGTCTTAGCCTCTCTGGTCTCAACACTCTGTCTGATTTTGGATTTTTTTTTTTTTTTTTCAAAGTCAGACTTGACACCAGAGAGGCTGAATACCGCACTGAGTCAATGCGGTCTTAGCCTCTCTGGTCTCAACACTCTGTCTGATTTTGGATTTTTTTTTTTTTTTTTCAAAGTCAGACTTGACACCAGAGAGGCTGAATACCGCACTGAGTCAATGCGGTCTTAGCCTCTCTGGTGTCAACACTCTGTCTGATTTTGGATTTTTTTTTTTTTTTTCAAAGTCAGACTTGACACCAGAGAGGCTGAATACCGCACTGAGTCAATGCGGTCTTAGCCTCTCTGGTCTCAACACTCTGTCTGATTTTGGATTTTTTTTTTTTTTTCCAAAGTCAGACTTGACACCAGAGAGGCTGAATACCGCACTGAGTCAATGCGGTCTTAGCCTCTCTGGTCTCAACACTCTGTCTGATTTTGGTTTTTTTTTTTTTTTTTCCAAAGTCAGACTTGACACCAGAGAGGCTGAATACCGCACTGAGTCAATGCGGTCTTAGCCTCTCTGGTGTCAACACTCTGTCTGATTTTGGATTTTTTTTTTTTTTTTTTTCCAAAATCAGACTTGAAACCAGAGAGGCTGAATACAGCACTGAGTCAATGCAGTCTTAGCCTCTCTGGTCTCAACACTCTGTCTGATTTTGGATTTTTTTTTTTTTTTTCCAAAGTCAGACTTGACACCAGAGAGGCTGAATACCGCACTGAGTCAATGCGGTCTTAGCCTCTCTGGTCTCAACACTCTGTCTGATTTTGTTTTTTTTTTTTTTTTTCCAAAATCAGACTTGACACCAGAGAAGCTGAATACCGCACTGAGTCAATGCGGTCTTAGCCTCTCTGGTGTCAACACTCTGTCTGATTTTGGATTTTTTTTTTTTTTTTTTTCCAAAATCAGACTTGAAACCAGAGAGGCTGAATACCGCACTGAGTCAATGCAGTCTTAGCCTCTCTGGTCTCAACACTCTGTCTGATTTTGGATTTTTTTTTTTTTTCCAAAGTCAGACTTGACACCAGAGAGGCTGAATACTGCACTGAGTCAATGCGGTCTTAGCCTCTCTGGTCTCAACACTCTGTCTGATTTTGGATTTTTTTTTTTTTTTCAAAGTCAGACTTGACACCAGAGAGGCTGAATACCGCACTGAGTCAATGCGGTCTTAGCCTCTCTGGTCTCAACACTCTGTCTGATTTTGGATTTTTTTTTTTTTTTTTTCAAAGTCAGACTTGACACCAGAGAGGCTGAATACCGCACTGAGTCAATGCGGTCTTAGCCTCTCTGGTGTCAACACTCTGTCTGATTTTGGATTTTTTTTTTTTTTTCAAAGTCAGACTTGACACCAGAGAGGCTGAATACCGCACTGAGTCAATGCGGTCTTAGCCTCTCTGGTCTCAACACTCGGTCTGATTTTGGATTTTTTTTTTTTTTTCCCAAAATCAGACTTGACACCAGAGAGGCTGAATACCGCACTGAGTCAATGCGGTCTTAGCCTCTCTGGTCTCAACACTCTGTCTGATTTTTTTTTTTTTTTTTTTTTTTCCAAAATCAGACTTGACACCAGAGAAGCTGAATACCGCACTGAGTCAATGCGGTCTTAGCCTCTCTGGTGTCAACACTCTGTCTGATTTTGGATTTTTTTTTTTTTTTTTTCCAAAATCAGACTTGAAACCAGAGAGGCTGAATACCGCACTGAGTCAATGCAGGTCTTAGCCTCTCTGGTCTCAACACTCTGTCTGATTTTGGATTTTTTTTTTTTTTTCCAAAGTCAGACTTGACACCAGAGAGGCTGAATACCGCACTGAGTCAATGCGGTCTTAGCCTCTCTGGTCTCAACACTCTGTCTGATTTTGGTTGTTTGTTTTTTTTTTCCAAAATCAGACTTGACACCAGAGAAGCTGAATACCGCACTGAGTCAATGCGGTCTTAGCCTCTCTGGTGTCAACACTCTGTCTGATTTTGGATTTTTTTTTTTTTTTTCCAAAATCAGACTTGAAACCAGAGAGGCTGAATACCGCACTGAGTCAATGCAGTCTTAGCCTCTCTGGTCTCAACACTCTGTCTGATTTTGGATTTTTTTTTTTTTTTCCAAAGTCAGACTTGACACCAGAGAGGCTGAATACCGCACTGAGTCAATGCGGTCTTAGCCTCTCTGGTCTCAACACTCTGTCTGATTTTGGATTTTTTTTTTTTTTTTCAAAGTCAGACTTGACACCAGAGAGGCTGAATACCGCACTGAGTCAATGCGGTCTTAGCCTCTCTGGTGTCAACACTCTGTCTGATTTTGGATTTTTTTTTTTTTTTTTTTCCAAAATCAGACTTGAAACCAGAGAGGCTGAATACCGCACTGAGTCAATGCAGTCTTAGCCTCTCTGGTCTCAACACTCTGTCTGATTTTGGATTTTTTTTTTTTTTTCCAAAGTCAGACTTGACACCAGAGAGGCTGAATACCGCACTGAGTCAATGCGGTCTTAGCCTCTCTGGTCTCAACACTCTGTCTGATTTTGGTTGTTTTTTTTTTTTTTTCCAAAATCAGACTTGACACCAGAGAAGCTGAATACCGCACTGAGTCAATGCGGTCTTAGCCTCTCTGGTGTCAACACTCTGTCTGATTTTGGATTTTTTTTTTTTTTTTTTCCAAAATCAGACTTGAAACCAGAGAGGCTGAATACCGCACTGAGTCAATGCAGTCTTAGCCTCTCTGGTCTCAACACTCTGTCTGATTTTGGATTTTTTTTTTTTTTTCCAAAGTCAGACTTGACACCAGAGAGGCTGAATACCGCACTGAGTCAATGCGGTCTTAGCCTCTCTGGTCTCAACACTCTGTCTGATTTTGGATTTTTTTTTTTTTTTCAAAGTCAGACTTGACACCAGAGAGGCTGAATACCGCACTGAGTCAATGCGGTCTTAGCCTCTCTGGTCTCAACACTCTGTCTGATTTTGGATTTTTTTTTTTTTTTTCAAAGTCAGACTTGACACCAGAGAGGCTGAATACCGCACTGAGTCAATGCGGTCTTAGCCTCTCTGGTGTCAACACTCTGTCTGATTTTGGATTTTTTTTTTTTTTTTCAAAGTCAGACTTGACACCAGAGAGGCTGAATACCGCACTGAGTCAATGCGGTCTTAGCCTCTCTGGTCTCAACACTCTGTCTGATTTTGGATTTTTTTTTTTTTTTTTTAAAGTCAGACTTGACACCAGAGAGGCTGAATACCGCACTGAGTCAATGCGGTCTTAGCCTCTCTGGTCTCAACACTCTGTCTGATTTTGGATTTTTTTTTTTTTTTTTTCAAAGTCAGACTTGACACCAGAGAGGCTGAATACCGCACTGAGTCAATGCGGTCTTAGCCTCTCTGGTCTCAACACTCTGTCTGATTTTGGATTTTTTTTTTTTTTTTCAAAGTCAGACTTGACACCAGAGAGGCTGAATACCGCACTGAGTCAATGCGGTCTTAGCCTCTCTGGTCTCAACACTCTGTCTGATTTTGGATTTTTTTTTTTTTTTTCAAAGTCAGACTTGACACCAGAGAGGCTGAATACCGCACTGAGTCAATGCGGTCTTAGCCTCTCTGGTCTCAACACTCTGTCTGATTTTGGATTTTTTTTTTTTTTTTCAAAGTCAGACTTGACACCAGAGAGGCTGAATACCGCACTGAGTCAATGCGGTCTTAGCCTCTCTGGTGTCAACACTCTGTCTGATTTTGGATTTTTTTTTTTTTTTTCAAAGTCAGACTTGACACCAGAGAGGCTGAATACCGCACTGAGTCAATGCGGTCTTAGCCTCTCTGGTCTCAACACTCGGTCTGATTTTGGATTTTTTTTTTTTTTTCCCAAAATCAGACTTGACACCAGAGAGGCTGAATACCGCACTGAGTCAATGCGGTCTTAGCCTCTCTGGTCTCAACACTCTGTCTGATTTTGGTTGTTTTTTTTTTTTTCCAAAATCAGACTTGACACCAGAGAAGCTGAATACCGCACTGAGTCAATGCGGTCTTAGCCTCTCTGGTGTCAACACTCTGTCTGATTTTGGATTTTTTTTTTTTTTTTTTTCCAAAATCAGACTTGAAACCAGAGAGGCTGAATACAGCACTGAGTCAATGCAGTCTTAGCCTCTCTGGTCTCAACACTCTGTCTGATTTTGGATTTTTTTTTTTTTTCCAAAGTCAGACTTGACACCAGAGAGGCTGAATACCGCACTGAGTCAATGCGGTCTTAGCCTCTCTGGTCTCAACACTCTGTCTGATTTTTTTTTTTTTTTTTTTTTTCCAAAATCAGACTTGACACCAGAGAAGCTGAATACCGCACTGAGTCAATGCGGTCTTAGCCTCTCTGGTGTCAACACTCTGTCTGATTTTGGATTTTTTTTTTTTTTTTTTTCCAAAATCAGACTTGAAACCAGAGAGGCTGAATACCGCACTGAGTCAATGCAGTCTTAGCCTCTCTGGTCTCAACACTCTGTCTGATTTTGGATTTTTTTTTTTTTTCCAAAGTCAGACTTGACACCAGAGAGGCTGAATACCGCACTGAGTCAATGCGGTCTTAGCCTCTCTGGTCTCAACACTCTGTCTGATTTTGGATTTTTTTTTTTTTTTTCAAAGTCAGACTTGACACCAGAGAGGCTGAATACCGCACTGAGTCAATGCGGTCTTAGCCTCTCTGGTCTCAACACTCTGTCTGATTTTGGATTTTTTTTTTTTTTTTCAAAGTCAGACTTGACACCAGAGAGGCTGAATACCGCACTGAGTCAATGCGGTCTTAGCCTCTCTGGTGTCAACACTCTGTCTGATTTTGGATTTTTTTTTTTTTTTCAAAGTCAGACTTGACACCAGAGAGGCTGAATACCGCACTGAGTCAATGCGGTCTTAGCCTCTCTGGTCTCAACACTCGGTCTGATTTTGGATTTTTTTTTTTTTTTCCCAAAATCAGACTTGACACCAGAGAGGCTGAATACCGCACTGAGTCAATGCGGTCTTAGCCTCTCTGGTCTCAACACTCTGTCTGATTTTTTTTTTTTTTTTTTTTTTTTCCAAAATCAGACTTGACACCAGAGAAGCTGAATACCGCACTGAGTCAATGCGGTCTTAGCCTCTCTGGTGTCAACACTCTGTCTGATTTTGGATTTTTTTTTTTTTTTTTTTCCAAAATCAGACTTGAAACCAGAGAGGCTGAATACCGCACTGAGTCAATGCAGTCTTAGCCTCTCTGGTCTCAACACTCTGTCTGATTTTGGATTTTTTTTTTTTTTCCAAAGTCAGACTTGACACCAGAGAGGCTGAATACCGCACTGAGTCAATGCGGTCTTAGCCTCTCTGGTCTCAACACTCTGTCTGATTTTGGTTGTTTGTTTTTTTTTTTCCAAAATCAGACTTGACACCAGAGAAGCTGAATACCGCACTGAGTCAATGCGGTCTTAGCCTCTCTGGTGTCAACACTCTGTCTGATTTTGGATTTTTTTTTTTTTTTTTCCAAAATCAGACTTGAAACCAGAGAGGCTGAATACCGCACTGAGTCAATGCAGTCTTAGCCTCTCTGGTCTCAACACTCTGTCTGATTTTGGATTTTTTTTTTTTTTTCCAAAGTCAGACTTGACACCAGAGAGGCTGAATACCGCACTGAGTCAATGCGGTCTTAGCCTCTCTGGTCTCAACACTCTGTCTGATTTTGGATTTTTTTTTTTTTTTTCAAAGTCAGACTTGACACCAGAGAGGCTGAATACCGCACTGAGTCAATGCGGTCTTAGCCTCTCTGGTCTCAACACTCTGTCTGATTTTGGATTTTTTTTTTTTTTTTTCAAAGTCAGACTTGACACCAGAGAGGCTGAATACCGCACTGAGTCAATGCGGTCTTAGCCTCTCTGGTGTCAACACTCTGTCTGATTTTGGATTTTTTTTTTTTTTTTCAAAGTCAGACTTGACACCAGAGAGGCTGAATACCGCACTGAGTCAATGCGGTCTTAGCCTCTCTGGTCTCAACACTCTGTCTGATTTTGGATTTTTTTTTTTTTTTTCAAAGTCAGACTTGACACCAGAGAGGCTGAATACCGCACTGAGTCAATCAGAGAGGCTGAATACCGCACTGAGTCAATGCGGTCTTAGCCTCTCTGGTCTCAACACTCTGTCTGATTTTGGATTTTTTTTTTTTTTTTCAAAGTCAGACTTGACACCAGAGAGGCTGAATACCGCACTGAGTCAATGCGGTCTTAGCCTCTCTGGTCTCAACACTCTGTCTGATTTTGGATTTTTTTTTTTTTTTTCAAAGTCAGACTTGACACCAGAGAGGCTGAATACCGCACTGAGTCAATGCGGTCTTAGCCTCTCTGGTCTCAACACTCTGTCTGATTTTGGATTTTTTTTTTTTTTTTTTCCAAAATCAGACTTGAAACCAGAGAGGCTGAATACAGCACTGAGTCAATGCAGTCTTAGCCTCTCTGGTCTCAACACTCTGTCTGATTTTGGATTTTTTTTTTTTTTCCAAAGTCAGACTTGACACCAGAGAGGCTGAATACCGCACTGAGTCAATGCGGTCTTAGCCTCTCTGGTCTCAACACTCTGTCTGATTTTTTTTTTTTTTTTTTTTTTTCCAAAATCAGACTTGACACCAGAGAAGCTGAATACCGCACTGAGTCAATGCGGTCTTAGCCTCTCTGGTGTCAACACTCTGTCTGATTTTGGATTTTTTTTTTTTTTTTTTTTCCAAAATCAGACTTGAAACCAGAGAGGCTGAATACCGCACTGAGTCAATGCAGTCTTAGCCTCTCTGGTCTCAACACTCTGTCTGATTTTGGATTTTTTTTTTTTTTTCCAAAGTCAGACTTGACACCAGAGAGGCTGAATACCGCACTGAGTCAATGCGGTCTTAGCCTCTCTGGTCTCAACACTCTGTCTGATTTTGGATTTTTTTTTTTTTTTTCAAAGTCAGACTTGACACCAGAGAGGCTGAATACCGCACTGAGTCAATGCGGTCTTAGCCTCTCTGGTCTCAACACTCTGTCTGATTTTGGATTTTTTTTTTTTTTTTCAAAGTCAGACTTGACACCAGAGAGGCTGAATACCGCACTGAGTCAATGCGGTCTTAGCCTCTCTGGTGTCAACACTCTGTCTGATTTTGGATTTTTTTTTTTTTTTCAAAGTCAGACTTGAAACCAGAGAGGCTGAATACCGCACTGAGTCAATGCGGTCTTAGCCTCTCTGGTCTCAACACTCTGTCTGATTTTGGATTTTTTTTTTTTTTTTCAAAGTCAGACTTGACACCAGAGAGGCTGAATACCGCACTGAGTCAATGCGGTCTTAGCCTCTCTGGTCTCAACACTCTGTCTGATTTTGGATTTTTTTTTTTTTTTTCAAAGTCAGACTTGACACCAGAGAGGCTGAATACCGCACTGAGTCAATGCGGTCTTAGCCTCTCTGGTCTCAACACTCTGTCTGATTTTGGATTTTTTTTTTTTTTTCAAAGTCAGACTTGACACCAGAGAGGCTGAATACCGCACTGAGTCAATGCGGTCTTAGCCTCTCTGGTGTCAACACTCTGTCTGATTTTTGATTTTTTTTTTTTTTTTCAAAGTCAGACTGACACCAAGAGAGGCTGAATACCGCACTGAGTCAATGCGGTCTTAGCCTCTCTGGTCTCAACACTCTGTCTGATTTTGGATTTTTTTTTTTTTTTTCAAAGTCAGACTTGACACCAGAGAGGCTGAATACCGCACTGAGTCAATGCGGTCTTAGCCTCTCTGGTCTCAACACTCTGTCTGATTTTGGATTTTTTTTTTTTTTTCAAAGTCAGACTTGACACCAGAGAGGCTGAATACCGCACTGAGTCAATGCGGTCTTAGCCTCTCTGGTCTCAACACTCTGTCTGATTTTGGATTTTTTTTTTTTTTTTCAAAGTCAGACTTGACACCAGAGAGGCTGAATACCGCACTGAGTCAATGCGGTCTTAGCCTCTCTGGTCTCAACACTCTGTCTGATTTTGGATTTTTTTTTTTTTTTTCAAAGTCAGACTTGACACCAGAGAGGCTGAATACCGCACTGAGTCAATGCGGTCTTAGCCTCTCTGGTCTCAACACTCTGTCTGATTTTGGATTTTTTTTTTTTTTTTCAAAGTCAGACTTGACACCAGAGAGGCTGAATACCGCACTGAGTCAATGCGGTCTTAGCCTCTCTGGTCTCAACACTCTGTCTGATTTTGGATTTTTTTTTTTTTTTTCAAAGTCAGACTTGACACCAGAGAGGCTGAATACTGCACTGAGTCAATGCGGTCTTAGCCTCTCTGGTCTCAACACTCTGTCTGATTTTGGATTTTTTTTTTTTTTTTCAAAGTCAGACTTGACACCAGAGAGGCTGAATACCGCACTGAGTCAATGCGGTCTTAGCCTCTCTGGTCTCAACACTCTGTCTGATTTTGGATTTTTTTTTTTTTTTCAAAGTCAGACTTGACACCAGAGAGGCTGAATACCGCACTGAGTCAATGCGGTCTTAGCCTCTCTGGTCTCAACACTCTGTCTGATTTTGGATTTTTTTTTTTTTTTTCAAAGTCAGACTTGACACCAGAGAGGCTGAATACCGCACTGAGTCAATGCGGTCTTAGCCTCTCTGGTCTCAACACTCTGTCTGATTTTGGATTTTTTTTTTTTTTTTCAAAGTCAGACTTGACACCAGAGAGGCTGAATACCGCACTGAGTCAATGCGGTCTTAGCCTCTCTGGTGTCAACACTCTGTCTGATTTTGGATTTTTTTTTTTTTTTTCAAAGTCAGACTTGACACCAGAGAGGCTGAATACCGCACTGAGTCAATGCGGTCTTAGCCTCTCTGGTCTCAACACTCGGTCTGATTTTGGATTTTTTTTTTTTTTTCCCAAAATCAGACTTGACACCAGAGAGGCTGAATACTGCACTGAGTCAATGCGGTCTTAGCCTCTCTGGTCTCAACACTCTGTCTGATTTTGGATTTTTTTTTTTTTTTTTTTTCAAAATCAGACTTGAAACCAGAGAGGCTGAATACAGCACTGAGTCAATGCAGTCTTAGCCTCTCTGGTCTCAACACTCTGTCTGATTTTGGATTTTTTTTTTTTTTCCAAAGTCAGACTTGACACCAGAGAGGCTGAATACCGCACTGAGTCAATGCGGTCTTAGCCTCTCTGGTCTCAACACTCTGTCTGATTTTTTTTTTTTTTTTTTTTTTCCAAAATCAGACTTGACACCAGAGAAGCTGAATACCGCACTGAGTCAATGCGGTCTTAGCCTCTCTGGTGTCAACACTCTGTCTGATTTTGGATTTTTTTTTTTTTTTTTTCCAAAATCAGACTTGAAACCAGAGAGGCTGAATACCGCACTGAGTCAATGCAGTCTTAGCCTCTCTGGTCTCAACACTCTGTCTGATTTTGGATTTTTTTTTTTTTTCCAAAGTCAGACTTGACACCAGAGAGGCTGAATACCGCACTGAGTCAATGCGGTCTTAGCCTCTCTGGTCTCAACACTCTGTCTGATTTTGGATTTTTTTTTTTTTTTTCAAAGTCAGACTTGACACCAGAGAGGCTGAATACCGCACTGAGTCAATGCGGTCTTAGCCTCTCTGGTCTCAACACTCTGTCTGATTTTGGATTTTTTTTTTTTTTTCAAAGTCAGACTTGACACCAGAGAGGCTGAATACCGCACTGAGTCAATGCGGTCTTAGCCTCTCTGGTGTCAACACTCTGTCTGATTTTGGATTTTTTTTTTTTTTTTCAAAGTCAGACTTGAAACCAGAGAGGCTGAATACCGCACTGAGTCAATGCGGTCTTAGCCTCTCTGGTCTCAACACTCTGTCTGATTTTGGATTTTTTTTTTTTTTTTCAAAGTCAGACTTGACACCAGAGAGGCTGAATACCGCACTGAGTCAATGCGGTCTTAGCCTCTCTGGTCTCAACACTCTGTCTGATTTTGGATTTTTTTTTTTTTTTTCAAAGTCAGACTTGACACCAGAGAGGCTGAATACCGCACTGAGTCAATGCGGTCTTAGCCTCTCTGGTCTCAACACTCTGTCTGATTTTGGATTTTTTTTTTTTTTTTCAAAGTCAGACTTGACACCAGAGAGGCTGAATACCGCACTGAGTCAATGCGGTCTTAGCCTCTCTGGTGTCAACACTCTGTCTGATTTTGGATTTTTTTTTTTTTTTCAAAGTCAGACGACACCAGAGAGGCTGAATACCGCACTGAGTCAATGCGGTCTTAGCCTCTCTGGTCTCAACACTCTGTCTGATTTTGGATTTCTTTTTTTTTTTTCAAAGTCAGACTTGACACCAGAGAGGCTGAATACCGCACTGAGTCAATGCGGTCTTAGCCTCTCTGGTCTCAACACTCTGTCTGATTTTGGATTTTTTTTTTTTTTTCAAAGTCAGACTTGACACCAGAGAGGCTGAATACCGCACTGAGTCAATGCGGTCTTAGCCTCTCTGGTGTCAACACTCTGTCTGATTTTGGATTTTTTTTTTTTTTTTCAAAGTCAGACTTGACACCAGAGAGGCTGAAAATGCGGTCTTAGCCTCTCTGGTCTCAACACTCTGTCTGATTTTGGATTTTTTTTTTTTTTTCAAAGTCAGACTTGACACCAGAGAGGCTGAATACCGCACTGAGTCAATGCGGTCTTAGCCTCTCTGGTCTCAACACTCTGTCTGATTTTGGATTTTTTTTTTTTTTTTCAAAGTCAGACTTGACACCAGAGAGGCTGAATACCGCACTGAGTCAATGCGGTCTTAGCCTCTCTGGTGTCAACACTCTGTCTGATTTTGGATTTTTTTTTTTTTTTCAAAGTCAGACTTGACACCAGAGAGGCTGAATACCGCACTGAGTCAATGCGGTCTTAGCCTCTCTGGTCTCAACACTCTGTCTGATTTTGGATTTTTTTTTTTTTTTTTTTCCAAAATCAGACTTGACACCAGAGAGGCTGAATACCGCACTGAGTCAATGCGGTCTTAGCCTCTCTGGTGTCAACACTCTGTCTGATTTTGGATTTTTTTTTTTTTTTTCAAAGTCAGACTTGACACCAGAGAGGCTGAATACCGCACTGAGTCAAATGCGGTCTTAGCCTCTCTGGTCTCAACACTCTGTCTGATTTTGGATTTTTTTTTTTTTTTTTCAAAGTCAGACTTGACACCAGAGAGGCTGAATACCGCACTGAGTCAATGCGGTCTTAGCCTCTCTGGTCTCAACACTCTGTCTGATTTTGGATTTTTTTTTTTTTTTTCAAAGTCAGACTTGACACCAGAGAGGCTGAATACCGCACTGAGTCAATGCGGTCTTAGCCTCTCTGGTGTCAACACTCTGTCTGATTTTGGATTTTTTTTTTTTTTTTCAAAGTCAGACTTGACACCAGAGAGGCTGAATACCGCACTGAGTCAATGCGGTCTTAGCCTCTCTGGTCTCAACACTCTGTCTGATTTTGGATTTTTTTTTTTTTTTTTCCAAAATCAGACTTGACACCAGAGAGGCTGAATACCGCACTGAGTCAATGCGGTCTTAGCCTCTCTGGTGTCAACACTCTGTCTGATTTTGGATTTTTTTTTTTTTTTTCAAAGTCAGACTTGACACCAGAGAGGCTGAATACCGCACTGAGTCAATGCGGTCTTAGCCTCTCTGGTGTCAACACTCTGTCTGATTTTGGATTTTTTTTTTTTTTTCCAAAATCAGACTTGACACCAGAGAGGCTGAATACCGCACTGAGTCAATGCGGTCTTAGCCTCTCTGGTCTCAACACTCGGTCTGATTTTGGATTTTTTTTTTTTTTTCCCAAAATCAGACTTGACACCAGAGAGGCTGAATACCGCACTGAGTCAATGCGGTCTTAGCCTCTCTGGTCTCAACACTCTGTCTGATTTTGGATTTTTTTTTTTTTTTTTCCAAAATCAGACTTGACACCAGAGAGGCTGAATACCGCACTGAGTCAATGCGGTCTTAGCCTCTCTGGTGTCAACACTCTGTCTGATTTTGGATTTTTTTTTTTTTTTCCAAAATCAGACTTGACACCAGAGAGGCTGAATACCGCACTGAGTCAATGCGGTCTTAGCCTCTCTGGTCTCAACACTCTGTCTGATTTTGGATTTTTTTTTTTTTTTTCAAAGTCAGACTTGACACCAGAGAGGCTGAATACCGCACTGAGTCAATGCGGTCTTAGCCTCTCTGGTCTCAACACTCTGTCTGATTTTGGATTTTTTTTTTTTTTTTCAAAGTCAGACTTGACACCAGAGAGGCTGAATACCGCACTGAGTCAATGCGGTCTTAGCCTCTCTGGTGTCAACACTCTGTCTGATTTTGGATTTTTTTTTTTTTTTTCAAAGTCAGACGACACCAGAGAGGCTGAATACCGCACTGAGTCAATGCGGTCTTAGCCTCTCTGGTCTCAACACTCTGTCTGATTTTGGATTTTTTTTTTTTTTTTCAAAGTCAGACTTGACACCAGAGAGGCTGAATACCGCACTGAGTCAATGCGGTCTTAGCCTCTCTGGTCTCAACACTCTGTCTGATTTTGGATTTTTTTTTTTTTTTTTCAAAGTCAGACTTGACACCAGAGAGGCTGAATACCGCACTGAGTCAATGCGGTCTTAGCCTCTCTGGTCTCAACACTCTGTCTGATTTTGGATTTTTTTTTTTTTTTTCAAAGTCAGACTTGACACCAGAGAGGCTGAATACCGCACTGAGTCAATGCGGTCTTAGCCTCTCTGGTCTCAACACTCTGTCTGATTTTGGATTTTTTTTTTTTTTTTCAAAGTCAGACTTGACACCAGATAGGCTGAATACCGCACTGAGTCAATGCGGTCTTAGCCTCTCTGGTCTCAACACTCTGTCTGATTTTGGATTTTTTTTTTTTTTTTCAAAGTCAGACTTGACACCAGAGAGGCTGAATACCGCACTGAGTCAATGCGGTCTTAGCCTCTCTGGTGTCAACACTCTGTCTGATTTTGGATTTTTTTTTTTTTTTTCAAAGTCAGACTTGACACCAGAGAGGCTGAATACCGCACTGAGTCAATGCGGTCTTAGCCTCTCTGGTCTCAACACTCTGTCTGATTTTGGATTTTTTTTTTTTTTTTCAAAGTCAGACTTGACACCAGAGAGGCTGAATACCGCACTGAGTCAATGCGGTCTTAGCCTCTCTGGTCTCAACACTCTGTCTGATTTTGGATTTTTTTTTTTTTTTTCAAAGTCAGACTTGACACCAGAGAGGCTGAATACCGCACTGAGTCAATGCGGTCTTAGCCTCTCTGGTGTCAACACTCTGTCTGATTTTGGATTTTTTTTTTTTTTTTCAAAGTCAGACTTGACACCAGAGAGGCTGAATACCGCACTGAGTCAATGCGGTCTTAGCCTCTCTGGTCTCAACACTCTGTCTGATTTTGGATTTTTTTTTTTTTTTTTCCAAAATCAGACTTGACACCAGAGAGGCTGAATACCGCACTGAGTCAATGCGGTCTTAGCCTCTCTGGTGTCAACACTCTGTCTGATTTTGGATTTTTTTTTTTTTTTTTCAAAGTCAGACTTGACACCAGAGAGGCTGAATACCGCACTGAGTCAATGCGGTCTTAGCCTCTCTGGTGTCAACACTCTGTCTGATTTTGGATTTTTTTTTTTTTTCCAAAATCAGACTTGACACCAGAGAGGCTGAATACCGCACTGAGTCAATGCGGTCTTAGCCTCTCTGGTCTCAACACTCGGTCTGATTTTGGATTTTTTTTTTTTTTTTCCCAAAATCAGACTTGACACCAGAGAGGCTGAATACCGCACTGAGTCAATGCGGTCTTAGCCTCTCTGGTCTCAACACTCTGTCTGATTTTGGATTTTTTTTTTTTTTTTTCCAAAATCAGACTTGACACCAGAGAGGCTGAATACCGCACTGAGTCAATGCGGTCTTAGCCTCTCTGGTGTCAACACTCTGTCTGATTTTGGATTTTTTTTTTTTTTTCCAAAATCAGACTTGACACCAGAGAGGCTGAATACCGCACTGAGTCAATGCGGTCTTAGCCTCTCTGGTCTCAACACTCGGTCTGATTTTGGATTTTTTTTTTTTTTTTCCCAAAATCAGACTTGACACCAGAGAGGCTGAATACCGCACTGAGTCAATGCGGTCTTAGCCTCTCTGGTCTCAACACTCTGTCTGATTTTGGATTTTTTTTTTTTTTTTCAAAGTCAGACTTGACACCAGAGAGGCTGAATACCGCACTGAGTCAATGCGGTCTTAGCCTCTCTGGTCTCAACACTCTGTCTGATTTTGGATTTTTTTTTTTTTTTTCAAAGTCAGACTTGACACCAGAGAGGCTGAATACCGCACTGAGTCAATGCGGTCTTAGCCTCTCTGGTGTCAACACTCTGTCTGATTTTGGATTTTTTTTTTTTTTTTCAAAGTCAGACTTGACACCAGAGAGGCTGAATACCGCACTGAGTCAATGCGGTCTTAGCCTCTCTGGTCTCAACACTCTGTCTGATTTTGGATTTTTTTTTTTTTTTTCAAAGTCAGACTTGACACCAGAGAGGCTGAATACCGCACTGAGTCAATGCGGTCTTAGCCTCTCTGGTCTCAACACTCTGTCTGATTTTGGATTTTTTTTTTTTTTTTTCAAAGTCAGACTTGACACCAGAGAGGCTGAATACCGCACTGAGTCAATGCGGTCTTAGCCTCTCTGGTGTCAACACTCTGTCTGATTTTGGATTTTTTTTTTTTTTTTCAAAGTCAGACTTGACACCAGAGAGGCTGAATACCGCACTGAGTCAATGCGGTCTTAGCCTCTCTGGTGTCAACACTCTGTCTGATTTTGGATTTTTTTTTTTTTTTTCAAAGTCAGACTTGACACCAGAGAGGCTGAATACCGCACTGAGTCAATGCGGTCTTAGCCTCTCTGGTCTCAACACTCTGTCTGATTTTGGATTTTTTTTTTTTTTTTCAAAGTCAGACTTGACACCAGAGAGGCTGAATACCGCACTGAGTCAATGCGGTCTTAGCCTCTCTGGTCTCAACACTCTGTCTGATTTTGGATTTTTTTTTTTTTTTTCAAAGTCAGACTTGACACCAGAGAGGCTGAATACCGCACTGAGTCAATGCGGTCTTAGCCTCTCTGGTGTCAACACTCTGTCTGATTTTGGATTTTTTTTTTTTTTTTCAAAGTCAGACTTGACACCAGAGAGGCTGAATACCGCACTGAGTCAATGCGGTCTTAGCCTCTCTGGTCTCAACACTCTGTCTGATTTTGGATTTTTTTTTTTTTTTTCAAAGTCAGACTTGACACCAGAGAGGCTGAATACCGCACTGAGTCAATGCGGTCTTAGCCTCTCTGGTGTCAACACTCTGTCTGATTTTGGATTTTTTTTTTTTTTTTCAAAGTCAGACTGACACCAGAGAGGCTGAATACCGCACTGAGTCAATGCGGTCTTAGCCTCTCTGGTCTCAACACTCTGTCTGATTTTGGATTTTTTTTTTTTTTTTCAAAGTCAGACTTGACACCAGAGAGGCTGAATACCGCACTGAGTCAATGCACTGGTCTCAACACTCTGTCTGATTTTGGATTTTTTTTTTTTTTTCAAAGTCAGACTTGACACCAGAGAGGCTGAATACCGCACTGAGTCAATGCGGTCTTAGCCTCTCTGGTCTCAACACTCTGTCTGATTTTGGATTTTTTTTTTTTTTTTCAAAGTCAGACTTGACACCAGAGAGGCTGAATACCGCACTGAGTCAATGCGGTCTTAGCCTCTCTGGTCTCAACACTCTGTCTGATTTTGGATTTTTTTTTTTTTTTTCAAAGTCAGACTTGACACCAGAGAGGCTGAATACCGCACTGAGTCAATGCGGTCTTAGCCTCTCTGGTCTCAACACTCTGTCTGATTTTGGATTTTTTTTTTTTTTTTCAAAGTCAGACTTGACACCAGAGAGGCTGAATACCGCACTGAGTCAATGCGGTCTTAGCCTCTCTGGTGTCAACACTCTGTCTGATTTTGGATTTTTTTTTTTTTTTCAAAGTCAGACTTGACACCAGAGAGGCTGAATACCGCACTGAGTCAATGCGGTCTTAGCCTCTCTGGTCTCAACACTCTGTCTGATTTTGGATTTTTTTTTTTTTTTTCAAAGTCAGACTTGACACCAGAGAGGCTGAATACCGCACTGAGTCAATGCGGTCTTAGCCTCTCTGGTCTCAACACTCTGTCTGATTTTGGATTTTTTTTTTTTTTTTCAAAGTCAGACTTGACACCAGAGAGGCTGAATACCGCACTGAGTCAATGCGGTCTTAGCCTCTCTGGTGTCAACACTCTGTCTGATTTTGGATTTTTTTTTTTTTTTTCAAAGTCAGACTTGACACCAGAGAGGCTGAATACCGCACTGAGTCAATGCGGTCTTAGCCTCTCTGGTCTCAACACTCTGTCTGATTTTGGATTTTTTTTTTTTTTTTTCCAAAATCAGACTTGACACCAGAGAGGCTGAATACCGCACTGAGTCAATGCGGTCTTAGCCTCTCTGGTGTCAACACTCTGTCTGATTTTGGATTTTTTTTTTTTTTTTCAAAGTCAGACTTGACACCAGAGAGGCTGAATACCGCACTGAGTCAATGCGGTCTTACCCTCTCTGGTGTCAACACTCTGTCTGATTTTGGATTTTTTTTTTTTTTTCCAAAATCAGACTTGACACCAGAGAGGCTGAATACCGCACTGAGTCAATGCGGTCTTAGCCTCTCTGGTCTCAACACTCGGTCTGATTTTGGATTTTTTTTTTTTTTTCCCAAAATCAGACTTGACACCAGAGAGGCTGAATACCGCACTGAGTCAATGCGGTCTTAGCCTCTCTGGTCTCAACACTCTGTCTGATTTTGGATTTTTTTTTTTTTTTTTCCAAAATCAGACTTGACACCAGAGAGGCTGAATACCGCACTGAGTCAATGCGGTCTTAGCCTCTCTGGTGTCAACACTCTGTCTGATTTTGGATTTTTTTTTTTTTTTCCAAAATCAGACTTGACACCAGAGAGGCTGAATACCGCACTGAGTCAATGCGGTCTTAGCCTCTCTGGTCTCAACACTCTGTCTGATTTTGGATTTTTTTTTTTTTTTTCAAAGTCAGACTTGACACCAGAGAGGCTGAATACCGCACTGAGTCAATGCGGTCTTAGCCTCTCTGGTCTCAACACTCTGTCTGATTTTGGATTTTTTTTTTTTTTTTTCAAAGTCAGACTTGACACCAGAGAGGCTGAATACCGCACTGAGTCAATGCGGTCTTAGCCTCTCTGGTGTCAACACTCTGTCTGATTTTGGATTTTTTTTTTTTTTTTCAAAGTCAGACTGACACCAGAGAGGCTGAATACCGCACTGAGTCAATGCGGTCTTAGCCTCTCTGGTCTCAACACTCTGTCTGATTTTGGATTTTTTTTTTTTTTTTCAAAGTCAGACTTGACACCAGAGAGGCTGAATACCGCACTGAGTCAATGCGGTCTTAGCCTCTCTGGTCTCAACACTCTGTCTGATTTTGGATTTTTTTTTTTTTTTTCAAAGTCAGACTTGACACCAGAGAGGCTGAATACCGCACTGAGTCAATGCGGTCTTAGCCTCTCTGGTCTCAACACTCTGTCTGATTTTGGATTTTTTTTTTTTTTTTCAAAGTCAGACTTGACACCAGAGAGGCTGAATACCGCACTGAGTCAATGCGGTCTTAGCCTCTCTGGTCTCAACACTCTGTCTGATTTTGGATTTTTTTTTTTTTTTTCAAAGTCAGACTTGACACCAGAGAGGCTGAATACCGCACTGAGTCAATGCGGTCTTAGCCTCTCTGGTCTCAACACTCTGTCTGATTTTGGATTTTTTTTTTTTTTTTCAAAGTCAGACTTGACACCAGAGAGGCTGAATACCGCACTGAGTCAATGCGGTCTTAGCCTCTCTGGTGTCAACACTCTGTCTGATTTTGGATTTTTTTTTTTTTTTTCAAAGTCAGACTTGACACCAGAGAGGCTGAATACCGCACTGAGTCAATGCGGTCTTAGCCTCTCTGGTCTCAACACTCTGTCTGATTTTGGATTTTTTTTTTTTTTTTCAAAGTCAGACTTGACACCAGAGAGGCTGAATACCGCACTGAGTCAATGCGGTCTTAGCCTCTCTGGTCTCAACACTCTGTCTGATTTTGGATTTTTTTTTTTTTTTTCAAAGTCAGACTTGACACCAGAGAGGCTGAATACCGCACTGAGTCAATGCGGTCTTAGCCTCTCTGGTCTCAACACTCTGTCTGATTTTGGATTTTTTTTTTTTTTTTTCCAAAATCAGACTTGACACCAGAGAGGCTGAATACCGCACTGAGTCAATGCGGTCTTAGCCTCTCTGGTGTCAACACTCTGTCTGATTTTGGATTTTTTTTTTTTTTTTCAAAGTCAGACTTGACACCAGAGAGGCTGAATACCGCACTGAGTCAATGCGGTCTTAGCCTCTCTGGTGTCAACACTCTGTCTGATTTTGGATTTTTTTTTTTTTTCCAAAATCAGACTTGACACCAGAGAGGCTGAATACCGCACTGAGTCAATGCGGTCTTAGCCTCTCTGGTCTCAACACTCGGTCTGATTTTGGATTTTTTTTTTTTTTTCCCAAAATCAGACTTGACACCAGAGAGGCTGAATACCGCACTGAGTCAATGCGGTCTTAGCCTCTCTGGTCTCAACACTCTGTCTGATTTTGGATTTTTTTTTTTTTTTTTCCAAAATCAGACTTGACACCAGAGAGGCTGAATACCGCACTGAGTCAATGCGGTCTTAGCCTCTCTGGTGTCAACACTCTGTCTGATTTTGGATTTTTTTTTTTTTTTCCAAAATCAGACTTGACACCAGAGAGGCTGAATACCGCACTGAGTCAATGCGGTCTTAGCCTCTCTGGTCTCAACACTCGGTCTGATTTTGGATTTTTTTTTTTTTTTTCCCAAAATCAGACTTGACACCAGAGAGGCTGAATACCGCACTGAGTCAATGCGGTCTTAGCCTCTCTGGTCTCAACACTCTGTCTGATTTTGGATTTTTTTTTTTTTTTTCAAAGTCAGACTTGACACCAGAGAGGCTGAATACCGCACTGAGTCAATGCGGTCTTAGCCTCTCTGGTCTCAACACTCTGTCTGATTTTGGATTTTTTTTTTTTTTTTCAAAGTCAGACTTGACACCAGAGAGGCTGAATACCGCACTGAGTCAATGCGGTCTTAGCCTCTCTGGTGTCAACACTCTGTCTGATTTTGGATTTTTTTTTTTTTTTTCAAAGTCAGACTTGACACCAGAGAGGCTGAATACCGCACTGAGTCAATGCGGTCTTAGCCTCTCTGGTCTCAACACTCTGTCTGATTTTGGATTTTTTTTTTTTTTTTCAAAGTCAGACTTGACACCAGAGAGGCTGAATACCGCACTGAGTCAATGCGGTCTTAGCCTCTCTGGTCTCAACACTCTGTCTGATTTTGGATTTTTTTTTTTTTTTTCAAAGTCAGACTTGACACCAGAGAGGCTGAATACCGCACTGAGTCAATGCGGTCTTAGCCTCTCTGGTGTCAACACTCTGTCTGATTTTGGATTTTTTTTTTTTTTTTCAAAGTCAGACTTGACACCAGAGAGGCTGAATACCGCACTGAGTCAATGCGGTCTTAGCCTCTCTGGTGTCAACACTCTGTCTGATTTTGGATTTTTTTTTTTTTTTCAAAGTCAGACTTGACACCAGAGAGGCTGAATACCGCACTGAGTCAATGCGGTCTTAGCCTCTCTGGTCTCAACACTCTGTCTGATTTTGGATTTTTTTTTTTTTTTTCAAAGTCAGACTTGACACCAGAGAGGCTGAATACCGCACTGAGTCAATGCGGTCTTAGCCTCTCTGGTCTCAACACTCTCTCTGATTTTGGATTTTTTTTTTTTTTTTCAAAGTCAGACTTGACACCAGAGAGGCTGAATACCGCACTGAGTCAATGCGGTCTTAGCCTCTCTGGTGTCAACACTCTGTCTGATTTTGGATTTTTTTTTTTTTTTTCAAAGTCAGACTTGACACCAGAGAGGCTGAATACCGCACTGAGTCAATGCGGTCTTAGCCTCTCTGGTCTCAACACTCTGTCTGATTTTGGATTTTTTTTTTTTTTTTTCCAAAATCAGACTTGACACCAGAGAGGCTGAATACCGCACTGAGTCAATGCGGTCTTAGCCTCTCTGGTGTCAACACTCTGTCTGATTTTGGATTTTTTTTTTTTTTTCCAAAATCAGACTTGACACCAGAGAGGCTGAATACCGCACTGAGTCAATGCGGTCTTAGCCTCTCTGGTCTCAACACTCGGTCTGATTTTGGATTTTTTTTTTTTTTTCCCAAAATCAGACTTGACACCAGAGAGGCTGAATACCGCACTGAGTCAATGCGGTCTTAGCCTCTCTGGTCTCAACACTCTGTCTGATTTTGGTTTTTTTTTTTTTTTTTCCAAAATCAGACTTGACACCAGAGAAGCTGAATACCGCACTGAGTCAATGCGGTCTTAGCCTCTCTGGTGTCAACACTCTGTCTGATTTTGGATTTTTTTTTTTTTTTTTTTCCAAAATCAGACTTGAAACCAGAGAGGCTGAATACCGCACTGAGTCAATGCAGTCTTAGCCTCTCTGGTCTCAACACTCTGTCTGATTTTGGATTTTTTTTTTTTTTCCAAAGTCAGACTTGACACCAGAGAGGCTGAATACCGCACTGAGTCAATGCGGTCTTAGCCTCTCTGGTCTCAACACTCTGTCTGATTTTGGTTGTTTTTTTTTTTTTTCCAAAATCAGACTTGACACCAGAGAAGCTGAATACCGCACTGAGTCAATGCGGTCTTAGCCTCTCTGGTGTCAACACTCTGTCTGATTTTGGATTTTTTTTTTTTTTTTTTTCCAAAATCAGACTTGAAACCAGAGAGGCTGAATACCGCACTGAGTCAATGCAGTCTTAGCCTCTCTGGTCTCAACACTCTGTCTGATTTTGGATTTTTTTTTTTTTCCAAAGTCAGACTTGACACCAGAGAGGCTGAATACCGCACTGAGTCAATGCGGTCTTAGCCTCTCTGGTCTCAACACTCTGTCTGATTTTGGATTTTTTTTTTTTTTTCAAAGTCAGACTTGACACCAGAGAGGCTGAATACCGCACTGAGTCAATGCGGTCTTAGCCTCTCTGGTCTCAACACTCTGTCTGATTTTGGATTTTTTTTTTTTTTTTCAAAGTCAGACTTGACACCAGAGAGGCTGAATACCGCACTGAGTCAATGCGGTCTTAGCCTCTCTGGTGTCAACACTCTGTCTGATTTTGGATTTTTTTTTTTTTTTTCAAAGTCAGACTTGACACCAGAGAGGCTGAATACCGCACTGAGTCAATGCGGTCTTAGCCTCTCTGGTCTCAACACTCTGTCTGATTTTGGATTTTTTTTTTTTTTTTCAAAGTCAGACTTGACACCAGAGAGGCTGAATACCGCACTGAGTCAATGCAGTCTTAGCCTCTCTGGTCTCAACACTCTGTCTGATTTTGGATTTTTTTTTTTTTTTCCAAAGTCAGACTTGACACCAGAGAGGCTGAATACCGCACTGAGTCAATGCGGTCTTAGCCTCTCTGGTGTCAACACTCTGTCTGATTTTGGATTTTTTTTTTTTTTTTTTTCCAAAATCAGACTTGAAACCAGAGAGGCTGAATACCGCACTGAGTCAATGCAGTCTTAGCCTCTCTGGTCTCAACACTCTGTCTGATTTTGGATTTTTTTTTTTTTTTTCAAAGTCAGACTTGACACCAGAGAGGCTGAATACCGCACTGAGTCAATGCGGTCTTAGCCTCTCTGGTCTCAACACTCTGTCTGATTTTGGATTTTTTTTTTTTTTTTCCAAAATCAGACTTGACACCAGAGAGGCTGAATACCGCACTGAGTCAATGCGGTCTTAGCCTCTCTGGTGTCAACACTCTGTCTGATTTTGGATTTTTTTTTTTTTTTCCAAAATCAGACTTGACACCAGAGAGGCTGAATACCGCACTGAGTCAATGCGGTCTTAGCCTCTCTGGTCTCAACACTCGGTCTGATTTTGGATTTTTTTTTTTTTTTCCCAAAATCAGACTTGACACCAGAGAGGCTGAATACCGCACTGAGTCAATGCGGTCTTAGCCTCTCTGGTCTCAACACTCTGTCTGATTTTGGTTGTTTTTTTTTTTTTTCCAAAATCAGACTTGACACCAGAGAAGCTGAATACCGCACTGAGTCAATGCGGTCTTAGCCTCTCTGGTGTCAACACTCTGTCTGATTTTGGATTTTTTTTTTTTTTTTTTTCCAAAATCAGACTTGAAACCAGAGAGGCTGAATACCGCACTGAGTCAATGCAGTCTTAGCCTCTCTGGTCTCAACACTCTGTCTGATTTTGGATTTTTTTTTTTTTTCCAAAGTCAGACTTGACACCAGAGAGGCTGAATACCGCACTGAGTCAATGCGGTCTTAGCCTCTCTGGTCTCAACACTCTGTCTGATTTTGGTTTTTTTTTTTTTTTTTCCAAAATCAGACTTGACACCAGAGAAGCTGAATACCGCACTGAGTCAATGCGGTCTTAGCCTCTCTGGTGTCAACACTCTGTCTGATTTTGGATTTTTTTTTTTTTTTTTTTCCAAAATCAGACTTGAAACCAGAGAGGCTGAATACCGCACTGAGTCAATGCAGTCTTAGCCTCTCTGGTCTCAACACTCTGTCTGATTTTGGATTTTTTTTTTTTTTCCAAAGTCAGACTTGACACCAGAGAGGCTGAATACCGCACTGAGTCAATGCGGTCTTAGCCTCTCTGGTCTCAACACTCTGTCTGATTTTGGATTTTTTTTTTTTTTTCAAAGTCAGACTTGACACCAGAGAGGCTGAATACCGCACTGAGTCAATGCGGTCTTAGCCTCTCTGGTGTCAACACTCTGTCTGATTTTGGATTTTTTTTTTTTTTTTCAAAGTCAGACTTGACACCAGAGAGGCTGAATACCGCACTGAGTCAATGCGGTCTTAGCCTCTCTGGTCTCAACACTCTGTCTGATTTTGGATTTTTTTTTTTTTTTTCAAAGTCAGACTTGACACCAGAGAGGCTGAATACCGCACTGAGTCAATGCGGTCTTAGCCTCTCTGGTCTCAACACTCTGTCTGATTTTGGATTTTTTTTTTTTTTTTCAAAGTCAGACTTGACACCAGAGAGGCTGAATACCGCACTGAGTCAATGCGGTCTTAGCCTCTCTGGTGTCAACACTCTGTCTGATTTTGGATTTTTTTTTTTTTTTTCAAAGTCAGACTTGACACCAGAGAGGCTGAATACCGCACTGAGTCAATGCGGTCTTAGCCTCTCTGGTCTCAACACTCTGTCTGATTTTGGATTTTTTTTTTTTTTTTTCCAAAATCAGACTTGACACCAGAGAGGCTGAATACCGCACTGAGTCAATGCGGTCTTAGCCTCTCTGGTGTCAACACTCTGTCTGATTTTGGATTTTTTTTTTTTTTTTCAAAGTCAGACTTGACACCAGAGAGGCTGAATACCGCACTGAGTCAATGCGGTCTTAGCCTCTCTGGTGTCAACACTCTGTCTGATTTTGGATTTTTTTTTTTTTTCCAAAATCAGACTTGACACCAGAGAGGCTGAATACCGCACTGAGTCAATGCGGTCTTAGCCTCTCTGGTCTCAACACTCGGTCTGATTTTGGATTTTTTTTTTTTTTTCCCAAAATCAGACTTGACACCAGAGAGGCTGAATACCGCACTGAGTCAATGCGGTCTTAGCCTCTCTGGTCTCAACACTCTGTCTGATTTTGGATTTTTTTTTTTTTTTTTCCAAAATCAGACTTGACACCAGAGAGGCTGAATACTGCACTGAGTCAATGCGGTCTTAGCCTCTCTGGTGTCAACACTCTGTCTGATTTTGGATTTTTTTTTTTTTTTCCAAAATCAGACTTGACACCAGAGAGGCTGAATACCGCACTGAGTCAATGCGGTCTTAGCCTCTCTGGTCTCAACACTCGGTCTGATTTTGGATTTTTTTTCTTTTTTTCCCAAAATCAGACTTGACACCAGAGAGGCTGAATACCGCACTGAGTCAATGCGGTCTTAGCCTCTCTGGTCTCAACACTCTGTCTGATTTTGGATTTTTTTTTTTTTTTTCAAAGTCAGACTTGACACCAGAGAGGCTGAATACCGCACTGAGTCAATGCGGTCTTAGCCTCTCTGGTCTCAACACTCTGTCTGATTTTGGATTTTTTTTTTTTTTTTCAAAGTCAGACTTGACACCAGAGAGGCTGAATACCGCACTGAGTCAATGCGGTCTTAGCCTCTCTGGTGTCAACACTCTGTCTGATTTTGGATTTTTTTTTTTTTTTTCAAAGTCAGACTTGACACCAGAGAGGCTGAATACCGCACTGAGTCAATGCGGTCTTAGCCTCTCTGGTCTCAACACTCTGTCTGATTTTGGATTTTTTTTTTTTTTTTCAAAGTCAGACTTGACACCAGAGAGGCTGAATACCGCACTGAGTCAATGCGGTCTTAGCCTCTCTGGTCTCAACACTCTGTCTGATTTTGGATTTTTTTTTTTTTTTTCAAAGTCAGACTTGACACCAGAGAGGCTGAATACCGCACTGAGTCAATGCGGTCTTAGCCTCTCTGGTCTCAACACTCTGTCTGATTTTGGATTTTTTTTTTTTTTTTCAAAGTCAGACTTGACACCAGAGAGGCTGAATACCGCACTGAGTCAATGCGGTCTTAGCCTCTCTGGTCTCAACACTCTGTCTGATTTTGGATTTTTTTTTTTTTTTTCAAAGTCAGACTTGACACCAGAGAGGCTGAATACCGCACTGAGTCAATGCGGTCTTAGCCTCTCTGGTCTCAACACTCTGTCTGATTTTGGATTTTTTTTTTTTTTTTCAAAGTCAGACTTGACACCAGAGAGGCTGAATACCGCACTGAGTCAATGCGGTCTTAGCCTCTCTGGTGTCAACACTCTGTCTGATTTTGGATTTTTTTTTTTTTTTTCAAAGTCAGACTTGACACCAGAGAGGCTGAATACCGCACTGAGTCAATGCGGTCTTAGCCTCTCTGGTCTCAACACTCGGTCTGATTTTGGATTTTTTTTTTTTTTTCCCAAAATCAGACTTGACACCAGAGAGGCTGAATACCGCACTGAGTCAATGCGGTCTTAGCCTCTCTGGTCTCAACACTCTGTCTGATTTTGGTTGTTTTTTTTTTTTTTCCAAAATCAGACTTGACACCAGAGAAGCTGAATACCGCACTGAGTCAATGCGGTCTTAGCCTCTCTGGTGTCAACACTCTGTCTGATTTTGGATTTTTTTTTTTTTTTTTTTCCAAAATCAGACTTGAAACCAGAGAGGCTGAATACAGCACTGAGTCAATGCAGTCTTAGCCTCTCTGGTCTCAACACTCTGTCTGATTTTGGATTTTTTTTTTTTTTCCAAAGTCAGACTTGACACCAGAGAGGCTGAATACCGCACTGAGTCAATGCGGTCTTAGCCTCTCTGGTCTCAACACTCTGTCTGATTTTTTTTTTTTTTTTTTTTTTTTCCAAAATCAGACTTGACACCAGAGAAGCTGAATACCGCACTGAGTCAATGCGGTCTTAGCCTCTCTGGTGTCAACACTCTGTCTGATTTTGGATTTTTTTTTTTTTTTTTTTCCAAAATCAGACTTGAAACCAGAGAGGCTGAATACCGCACTGAGTCAATGCAGTCTTAGCCTCTCTGGTCTCAACACTCTGTCTGATTTTGGATTTTTTTTTTTTTTCCAAAGTCAGACTTGACACCAGAGAGGCTGAATACCGCACTGAGTCAATGCGGTCTTAGCCTCTCTGGTCTCAACACTCTGTCTGATTTTGGATTTTTTTTTTTTTTTTCAAAGTCAGACTTGACACCAGAGAGGCTGAATACCGCACTGAGTCAATGCGGTCTTAGCCTCTCTGGTCTCAACACTCTGTCTGATTTTGGATTTTTTTTTTTTTTTTCAAAGTCAGACTTGACACCAGAGAGGCTGAATACCGCACTGAGTCAATGCGGTCTTAGCCTCTCTGGTGTCAACACTCTGTCTGATTTTGGATTTTTTTTTTTTTTTTTCAAAGTCAGACTTGAAACCAGAGAGGCTGAATACCGCACTGAGTCAATGCGGTCTTAGCCTCTCTGGTCTCAACACTCTGTCTGATTTTGGATTTTTTTTTTTTTTTCAAAGTCAGACTTGACACCAGAGAGGCTGAATACCGCACTGAGTCAATGCGGTCTTAGCCTCTCTGGTCTCAAGACTCTGTCTGATTTTGGATTTTTTTTTTTTTTTTCAAAGTCAGACTTGACACCAGAGAGGCTGAATACCGCACTGAGTCAATGCGGTCTTAGCCTCTCTGGTCTCAACACTCTGTCTGATTTTGGATTTTTTTTTTTTTTTTCAAAGTCAGACTTGACACCAGAGAGGCTGAATACCGCACTGAGTCAATGCGGTCTTAGCCTCTCTGGTGTCAACACTCTGTCTGATTTTGGATTTTTTTTTTTTTTTTCAAAGTCAGACTGACACCAGAGAGGCTGAATACCGCACTGAGTCAATGCGGTCTTAGCCTCTCTGGTCTCAACACTCTGTCTGATTTTGGATTTTTTTTTTTTTTTTCAAAGTCAGACTTGACACCAGAGAGGCTGAATACCGCACTGAGTCAATGCGGTCTTAGCCTCTCTGGTCTCAACACTCTGTCTGATTTTGGATTTTTTTTTTTTTTTTCAAAGTCAGACTTGACACCAGAGAGGCTGAATACCGCACTGAGTCAATGCGGTCTTAGCCTCTCTGGTCTCAACACTCTGTCTGATTTTGGATTTTTTTTTTTTTTTTCAAAGTCAGACTTGACACCAGAGAGGCTGAATACCGCACTGAGTCAATGCGGTCTTAGCCTCTCTGGTCTCAACACTCTGTCTGATTTTGGATTTTTTTTTTTTTTTTCAAAGTCAGACTTGACACCAGAGAGGCTGAATACCGCACTGAGTCAATGCGGTCTTAGCCTCTCTGGTCTCAACACTCTGTCTGATTTTGGATTTTTTTTTTTTTTTTCAAAGTCAGACTTGACACCAGAGAGGCTGAATACCACACTGAGTCAATGTGGTCTTAGCCTCTCTGGTGTCAACACTCTGTCTGATTTTGGATTTTTTTTTTTTTTTTCAAAGTCAGACTTGACACCAGAGAGGCTGAATACCGCACTGAGTCAATGCGGTCTTAGCCTCTCTGGTCTCAACACTCTGTCTGATTTTGGATTTTTTTTTTTTTTTTCAAAGTCAGACTTGACACCAGAGAGGCTGAATACCGCACTGAGTCAATGCGGTCTTAGCCTCTCTGGTCTCAACACTCTGTCTGATTTTGGATTTTTTTTTTTTTTTTCAAAGTCAGACTTGACACCAGAGAGGCTGAATACCGCACTGAGTCAATGCGGTCTTAGCCTCTCTGGTGTCAACACTCTGTCTGATTTTGGATTTTTTTTTTTTTTTTCAAAGTCAGACTTGACACCAGAGAGGCTGAATACCGCACTGAGTCAATGCGGTCTTAGCCTCTCTGGTCTCAACACTCTGTCTGATTTTGGATTTTTTTTTTTTTTTTTCCAAAATCAGACTTGACACCAGAGAGGCTGAATACCGCACTGAGTCAATGCGGTCTTAGCCTCTCTGGTGTCAACACTCTGTCTGATTTTGGATTTTTTTTTTTTTTTTCAAAGTCAGACTTGACACCAGAGAGGCTGAATACCGCACTGAGTCAATGCGGTCTTAGCCTCTCTGGTGTCAACACTCTGTCTGATTTTGGATTTTTTTTTTTTTTTCCAAAATCAGACTTGACACCAGAGAGGCTGAATACCGCACTGAGTCAATGCGGTCTTAGCCTCTCTGGTCTCAACACTCGGTCTGATTTTGGATTTTTTTTTTTTTTTTCCCAAAATCAGACTTGACACCAGAGAGGCTGAATACCGCACTGAGTCAATGCGGTCTTAGCCTCTCTGGTCTCAACACTCTGTCTGATTTTGGATTTTTTTTTTTTTTTTTCCAAAATCAGACTTGACACCAGAGAGGCTGAATACCGCACTGAGTCAATGCGGTCTTAGCCTCTCTGGTGTCAACACTCTGTCTGATTTTGGATTTTTTTTTTTTTTCCAAAATCAGACTTGACACCAGAGAGGCTGAATACCGCACTGAGTCAATGCGGTCTTAGCCTCTCTGGTCTCAACACTCGGTCTGATTTTGGATTTTTTTTTTTTTTTTCCCAAAATCAGACTTGACACCAGAGAGGCTGAATACCGCACTGAGTCAATGCGGTCTTAGCCTCTCTGGTCTCAACACTCTGTCTGATTTTGGATTTTTTTTTTTTTTTTCAAAGTCAGACTTGACACCAGAGAGGCTGAATACCGCACTGAGTCAATGCGGTCTTAGCCTCTCTGGTCTCAACACTCTGTCTGATTTTGGATTTTTTTTTTTTTTTTCAAAGTCAGACTTGACACCAGAGAGGCTGAATACCGCACTGAGTCAATGCGGTCTTAGCCTCTCTGGTGTCAACACTCTGTCTGATTTTGGATTTTTTTTTTTTTTTTCAAAGTCAGACTTGACACCAGAGAGGCTGAATACCGCACTGAGTCAATGCGGTCTTAGCCTCTCTGGTCTCAACACTCTGTCTGATTTTGGATTTTTTTTTTTTTTTTCAAAGTCAGACTTGACACCAGAGAGGCTGAATACCGCACTGAGTCAATGCGGTCTTAGCCTCTCTGGTCTCAACACTCTGTCTGATTTTGGATTTTTTTTTTTTTTTTCAAAGTCAGACTTGACACCAGAGAGGCTGAATACCGCACTGAGTCAATGCGGTCTTAGCCTCTCTGGTGTCAACACTCTGTCTGATTTTGGATTTTTTTTTTTTTTTTCAAAGTCAGACTTGACACCAGAGAGGCTGAATACCGCACTGAGTCAATGCGGTCTTAGCCTCTCTGGTGTCAACACTCTGTCTGATTTTGGATTTTTTTTTTTTTTTCAAAGTCAGACTTGACACCAGAGAGGCTGAATACCGCACTGAGTCAATGCGGTCTTAGCCTCTCTGGTCTCAACACTCTGTCTGATTTTGGATTTTTTTTTTTTTTTTCAAAGTCAGACTTGACACCAGAGAGGCTGAATACCGCACTGAGTCAATGCGGTCTTAGCCTCTCTGGTCTCAACACTCTGTCTGATTTTGGATTTTTTTTTTTTTTTTCAAAGTCAGACTTGACACCAGAGAGGCTGAATACCGCACTGAGTCAATGCGGTCTTAGCCTCTCTGGTGTCAACACTCTGTCTGATTTTGGATTTTTTTTTTTTTTTTCAAAGTCAGACTTGACACCAGAGAGGCTGAATACCGCACTGAGTCAATGCGGTCTTAGCCTCTCTGGTCTCAACACTCTGTCTGATTTTGGATTTTTTTTTTTTTTTTTCCAAAATCAGACTTGACACCAGAGAGGCTGAATACCGCACTGAGTCAATGCGGTCTTAGCCTCTCTGGTGTCAACACTCTGTCTGATTTTGGATTTTTTTTTTTTTTTCCAAAATCAGACTTGACACCAGAGAGGCTGAATACCGCACTGAGTCAATGCGGTCTTAGCCTCTCTGGTCTCAACACTCGGTCTGATTTTGGATTTTTTTTTTTTTTTTCCCAAAATCAGACTTGACACCAGAGAGGCTGAATACCGCACTGAGTCAATGCGGTCTTAGCCTCTCTGGTCTCAACACTCTGTCTGATTTTGGTTGTTTTTTTTTTTTTTCCAAAATCAGACTTGACACCAGAGAAGCTGAATACCGCACTGAGTCAATGCGGTCTTAGCCTCTCTGGTGTCAACACTCTGTCTGATTTTGGATTTTTTTTTTTTTTTTTTTCCAAAATCAGACTTGAAACCAGAGAGGCTGAATACCGCACTGAGTCAATGCAGTCTTAGCCTCTCTGGTCTCAACACTCTGTCTGATTTTGGATTTTTTTTTTTTTTCCAAAGTCAGACTTGACACCAGAGAGGCTGAATACCGCACTGAGTCAATGCGGTCTTAGCCTCTCTGGTCTCAACACTCTGTCTGATTTTGGTTGTTTTTGTTTTTTTTCCAAAATCAGACTTGACACCAGAGAAGCTGAATACCGCACTGAGTCAATGCGGTCTTAGCCTCTCTGGTGTCAACACTCTGTCTGATTTTGGATTTTTTTTTTTTTTTTTTTCCAAAATCAGACTTGAAACCAGAGAGGCTGAATACCGCACTGAGTCAATGCAGTCTTAGCCTCTCTGGTCTCAACACTCTGTCTGATTTTGGATTTTTTTTTTTTTTCCAAAGTCAGACTTGACACCAGAGAGGCTGAATACCGCACTGAGTCAATGCGGTCTTAGCCTCTCTGGTCTCAACACTCTGTCTGATTTTGGATTTTTTTTTTTTTTTCAAAGTCAGACTTGACACCAGAGAGGCTGAATACCGCACTGAGTCAATGCGGTCTTAGCCTCTCTGGTCTCAACACTCTGTCTGATTTTGGATTTTTTTTTTTTTTTTCAAAGTCAGACTTGACACCAGAGAGGCTGAATACCGCACTGAGTCAATGCGGTCTTAGCCTCTCTGGTGTCAACACTCTGTCTGATTTTGGATTTTTTTTTTTTTTTTCAAAGTCAGACTTGACACCAGAGAGGCTGAATACCGCACTGAGTCAATGCGGTCTTAGCCTCTCTGGTCTCAACACTCTGTCTGATTTTGGATTTTTTTTTTTTTTTTCAAAGTCAGACTTGACACCAGAGAGGCTGAATACCGCACTGAGTCAATGCGGTCTTAGCCTCTCTGGTCTCAACACTCTGTCTGATTTTGGATTTTTTTTTTTTTTTTCAAAGTCAGACTTGACACCAGAGAGGCTGAATACCGCACTGAGTCAATGCGGTCTTAGCCTCTCTGGTGTCAACACTCTGTCTGATTTTGGATTTTTTTTTTTTTTTTCAAAGTCAGACTTGACACCAGAGAGGCTGAATACCGCACTGAGTCAATGCGGTCTTAGCCTCTCTGGTCTCAACACTCTGTCTGATTTTGGATTTTTTTTTTTTTTTTTCCAAAATCAGACTTGACACCAGAGAGGCTGAATACCGCACTGAGTCAATGCGGTCTTAGCCTCTCTGGTGTCAACACTCTGTCTGATTTTGGATTTTTTTTTTTTTTCCAAAATCAGACTTGACACCAGAGAGGCTGAATACCGCACTGAGTCAATGCGGTCTTAGCCTCTCTGGTCTCAACACTCGGTCTGATTTTGGATTTTTTTTTTTTTTTCCCAAGATCAGACTTGACACCAGAGAGGCTGAATACCGCACTGAGTCAATGCGGTCTTAGCCTCTCTGGTCTCAACACTCTGTCTGATTTTGGTTGTTTTTTTTTTTTTTCCAAAATCAGACTTGACACCAGAGAAGCTGAATACCGCACTGAGTCAATGCGGTCTTAGCCTCTCTGGTGTCAACACTCTGTCTGATTTTGGATTTTTTTTTTTTTTTTTTTCCAAAATCAGACTTGAAACCAGAGAGGCTGAATACCGCACTGAGTCAATGCAGTCTTAGCCTCTCTGGTCTCAACACTCTGTCTGATTTTGGATTTTTTTTTTTTTTCCAAAGTCAGACTTGACACCAGAGAGGCTGAATACCGCACTGAGTCAATGCGGTCTTAGCCTCTCTGGTCTCAACACTCTGTCTGATTTTGGTTGTTTTTTTTTTTTTTCCAAAATCAGACTTGACACCAGAGAAGCTGAATACCGCACTGAGTCAATGCGGTCTTAGCCTCTCTGGTGTCAACACTCTGTCTGATTTTGGATTTTTTTTTTTTTTTTTTTCCAAAATCAGACTTGAAACCAGAGAGGCTGAATACCGCACTGAGTCAATGCAGTCTTAGCCTCTCTGGTCTCAACACTCTGTCTGATTTTGGATTTTTTTTTTTTTTCCAAAGTCAGACTTGACACCAGAGAGGCTGAATACCGCACTGAGTCAATGCGGTCTTAGCCTCTCTGGTCTCAACACTCTGTCTGATTTTGGATTTTTTTTTTTTTTTCAAAGTCAGACTTGACACCAGAGAGGCTGAATACCGCACTGAGTCAATGCGGTCTTAGCCTCTCTGGTCTCAACACTCTGTCTGATTTTGGATTTTTTTTTTTTTTTTCAAAGTCAGACTTGACACCAGAGAGGCTGAATACCGCACTGAGTCAATGCGGTCTTAGCCTCTCTGGTGTCAACACTCTGTCTGATTTTGGATTTTTTTTTTTTTTTCAAAGTCAGACTTGACACCAGAGAGGCTGAATACCGCACTGAGTCAATGCGGTCTTAGCCTCTCTGGTCTCAACACTCTGTCTGATTTTGGATTTTTTTTTTTTTTTTCAAAGTCAGACTTGACACCAGAGAGGCTGAATACCGCACTGAGTCAATGCGGTCTTAGCCTCTCTGGTCTCAACACTCTGTCTGATTTTGGATTTTTTTTTTTTTTTTCAAAGTCAGACTTGACACCAGAGAGGCTGAATACCGCACTGAGTCAATGCAGTCTTAGCCTCTCTGGTCTCAACACTCTGTCTGATTTTGGATTTTTTTTTTTTTTCCAAAGTCAGACTTGACACCAGAGAGGCTGAATACCGCACTGAGTCAATGCGGTCTTAGCCTCTCTGGTGTCAACACTCTGTCTGATTTTGGATTTTTTTTTTTTTTTTTTTCCAAAATCAGACTTGAAACCAGAGAGGCTGAATACCGCACTGAGTCAATGCAGTCTTAGCCTCTCTGGTCTCAACACTCTGTCTGATTTTGGATTTTTTTTTTTTTTTCAAAGTCAGACTTGACACCAGAGAGGCTGAATACCGCACTGAGTCAATGCGGTCTTAGCCTCTCTGGTCTCAACACTCTGTCTGATTTTGGATTTTTTTTTTTTTTTTTCCAAAATCAGACTTGACACCAGAGAGGCTGAATACCGCACTGAGTCAATGCGGTCTTAGCCTCTCTGGTGTCAACACTCTGTCTGATTTTGGATTTTTTTTTTTTTTCCAAAATCAGACTTGACACCAGAGAGGCTGAATACCGCACTGAGTCAATGCGGTCTTAGCCTCTCTGGTCTCAACACTCGGTCTGATTTTGGATTTTTTTTTTTTTTTTCAAAGTCAGACTTGACACCAGAGAGGCTGAATACCGCACTGAGTCAATGCGGTCTTAGCCTCTCTGGTCTCAACACTCGGTCTGATTTTGGATTTTTTTTTTTTTTTTTCAAAGTCAGACTTGACACCAGAGAGGCTGAATACCGCACTGAGTCAATGCGGTCTTAGCCTCTCTGGTCTCAACACTCTGTCTGATTTTGGATTTTTTTTTTTTTTTTCAAAGTCAGACTTGACACCAGAGAGGCTGAATACCGCACTGAGTCAATGCGGTCTTAGCCTCTCTGGTCTCAACACTCTGTCTGATTTTGGATTTTTTTTTTTTTTTTCAAAGTCAGACTTGACACCAGAGAGGCTGAATACCGCACTGAGTCAATGCGGTCTTAGCCTCTCTGGTGTCAACACTCTGTCTGATTTTGGATTTTTTTTTTTTTTTTCAAAGTCAGACTTGACACCAGAGAGGCTGAATACCGCACTGAGTCAATGCGGTCTTAGCCTCTCTGGTGTCAACACTCTGTCTGATTTTGGATTTTTTTTTTTTTTTCAAAGTCAGACTTGACACCAGAGAGGCTGAATACCGCACTGAGTCAATGCGGTCTTAGCCTCTCTGGTCTCAACACTCTGTCTGATTTTGGATTTTTTTTTTTTTTTTCAAAGTCAGACTTGACACCAGAGAGGCTGAATACCGCACTGAGTCAATGCGGTCTTAGCCTCTCTGGTCTCAACACTCTGTCTGATTTTGGATTTTTTTTTTTTTTTTCAAAGTCAGACTTGACACCAGAGAGGCTGAATACCGCACTGAGTCAATGCGGTCTTAGCCTCTCTGGTGTCAACACTCTGTCTGATTTTGGATTTTTTTTTTTTTTTCAAAGTCAGACTTGACACCAGAGAGGCTGAATACCGCACTGAGTCAATGCGGTCTTAGCCTCTCTGGTCTCAACACTCTGTCTGATTTTGGATTTTTTTTTTTTTTTTTCCAAAATCAGACTTGACACCAGAGAGGCTGAATACCGCACTGAGTCAATGCAGTCTTAGCCTCTCTGGTGTCAACACTCTGTCTGATTTTGGATTTTTTTTTTTTTTCCAAAATCAGACTTGACACCAGAGAGGCTGAATACCGCACTGAGTCAATGCGGTCTTAGCCTCTCTGGTCTCAACACTCGGTCTGATTTTGGATTTTTTTTTTTTTTTCCCAAAATCAGACTTGACACCAGAGAGGCTGAATACCGCACTGAGTCAATGCGGTCTTAGCCTCTCTGGTCTCAACACTCTGTCTGATTTTGGTTGTTTTTTTTTTTTTTCCAAAATCAGACTTGACACCAGAGAAGCTGAATACCGCACTGAGTCAATGCGGTCTTAGCCTCTCTGGTGTCAACACTCTGTCTGATTTTGGATTTTTTTTTTTTTTTTTTTCCAAAATCAGACTTGAAACCAGAGAGGCTGAATACCGCACTGAGTCAATGCAGTCTTAGCCTCTCTGGTCTCAACACTCTGTCTGATTTTGGATTTTTTTTTTTTTTCCAAAGTCAGACTTGACACCAGAGAGGCTGAATACCGCACTGAGTCAATGCGGTCTTAGCCTCTCTGGTCTCAACACTCTGTCTGATTTTGGTTGTTTTTTTTTTTTTCCAAAATCAGACTTGACACCAGAGAAGCTGAATACCGCACTGAGTCAATGCGGTCTTAGCCTCTCTGGTGTCAACACTCTGTCTGATTTTGGATTTTTTTTTTTTTTTTTTTCCAAAATCAGACTTGAAACCAGAGAGGCTGAATACCGCACTGAGTCAATGCAGTCTTAGCCTCTCTGGTCTCAACACTCTGTCTGATTTTGGATTTTTTTTTTTTTTCCAAAGTCAGACTTGACACCAGAGAGGCTGAATACCGCACTGAGTCAATGCGGTCTTAGCCTCTCTGGTCTCAACACTCTGTCTGATTTTGGATTTTTTTTTTTTTTTCAAAGTCAGACTTGACACCAGAGAGGCTGAATACCGCACTGAGTCAATGCGGTCTTAGCCTCTCTGGTCTCAACACTCTGTCTGATTTTGGATTTTTTTTTTTTTTTTCAAAGTCAGACTTGACACCAGAGAGGCTGAATACCGCACTGAGTCAATGCGGTCTTAGCCTCTCTGGTGTCAACACTCTGTCTGATTTTGGATTTTTTTTTTTTTCTTCAAAGTCAGACTTGACACCAGAGAGGCTGAATACCGCACTGAGTCAATGCGGTCTTAGCCTCTCTGGTCTCAACACTCTGTCTGATTTTGGATTTTTTTTTTTTTTTTCAAAGTCAGACTTGACACCAGAGAGGCTGAATACCGCACTGAGTCAATGCGGTCTTAGCCTCTCTGGTCTCAACACTCTGTCTGATTTTGGATTTTTTTTTTTTTTTCAAAGTCAGACTTGACACCAGAGAGGCTGAATACCGCACTGAGTCAATGCGGTCTTAGCCTCTCTGGTGTCAACACTCTGTCTGATTTTGGATTTTTTTTTTTTTTTTCAAAGTCAGACTTGACACCAGAGAGGCTGAATACCGCACTGAGTCAATGCGGTCTTAGCCTCTCTGGTCTCAACACTCTGTCTGATTTTGGATTTTTTTTTTTTTTTTTCCAAAATCAGACTTGACACCAGAGAGGCTGAATACCGCACTGAGTCAATGCGGTCTTAGCCTCTCTGGTGTCAACACTCTGTCTGATTTTGGATTTTTTTTTTTTTTTCCAAAATCAGACTTGACACCAGAGAGGCTGAATACCGCACTGAGTCAATGCGGTCTTAGCCTCTCTGGTCTCAACACTCGGTCTGATTTTGGATTTTTTTTTTTTTTTCCCAAAATCAGACTTGACACCAGAGAGGCTGAATACCGCACTGAGTCAATGCGGTCTTAGCCTCTCTGGTGTCAACACTCTGTCTGATTTTGGATTTTTTTTTTTTTTTTTTCCAAAATCAGACTTGAAACCAGAGAGGCTGAATACCGCACTGAGTCAATGCAGTCTTAGCCTCTCTGGTCTCAACACTCTGTCTGATTTTGGATTTTTTTTTTTTTTCCAAAGTCAGACTTGACACCAGAGAGGCTGAATACCGCACTGAGTCAATGCGGTCTTAGCCTCTCTGGTCTCAACACTCTGTCTGATTTTGGTTGTTTTTTTTTTTTTTTTCCAAAATCAGACTTGACACCAGAGAAGCTGAATACCGCACTGAGTCAATGCGGTCTTAGCCTCTCTGGTGTCAACACTCTGTCTGATTTTGGATTTTTTTTTTTTTTTTTTCCAAAATCAGACTTGAAACCAGAGAGGCTGAATACCGCACTGAGTCAATGCAGTCTTAGCCTCTCTGGTCTCAACACTCTGTCTGATTTTGGATTTTTTTTTTTTTTCCAAAGTCAGACTTGACACCAGAGAGGCTGAATACCGCACTGAGTCAATGCGGTCTTAGCCTCTCTGGTCTCAACACTCTGTCTGATTTTGGATTTTTTTTTTTTTTTCAAGTCAGACTTGACACCAGAGAGGCTGAATACCGCACTGAGTCAATGCGGTCTTAGCCTCTCTGGTCTCAACACTCTGTCTGATTTTGGATTTTTTTTTTTTTTTTTTTCAAAGTCAGACTTGACACCAGAGAGGCTGAATACCGCACTGAGTCAATGCGGTCTTAGCCTCTCTGGTGTCAACACTCTGTCTGATTTTGGATTTTTTTTTTTTTTTCAAAGTCAGACTTGACACCAGAGAGGCTGAATACCGCACTGAGTCAATGCGGTCTTAGCCTCTCTGGTCTCAACACTCTGTCTGATTTTGGATTTTTTTTTTTTTTTCAAAGTCAGACTTGACACCAGAGAGGCTGAATACCGCACTGAGTCAATGCGGTCTTAGCCTCTCTGGTCTCAACACTCTGTCTGATTTTGGATTTTTTTTTTTTTTTTCAAAGTCAGACTTGACACCAGAGAGGCTGAATACCGCACTGAGTCAATGCAGTCTTAGCCTCTCTGGTCTCAACACTCTGTCTGATTTTGATTTTTTTTTTTTTTCCAAAGTCAGACTTGACACCAGAGAGGCTGAATACCGCACTGAGTCAATGCGGTCTTAGCCTCTCTGGTGTCAACACTCTGTCTGATTTTGGATTTTTTTTTTTTTTTTTTTTCCAAAATCAGACTTGAAACCAGAGAGGCTGAATACCGCACTGAGTCAATGCAGTCTTAGCCTCTCTGGTCTCAACACTCTGTCTGATTTTGGATTTTTTTTTTTTTTTTTCAAAGTCAGACTTGACACCAGAGAGGCTGAATACCGCACTGAGTCAATGCGGTCTTAGCCTCTCTGGTCTCAACACTCTGTCTGATTTTGGATTTTTTTTTTTTTTTTTTCCAAAATCAGACTTGACACCAGAGAGGCTGAATACCGCACTGAGTCAATGCGGTCTTAGCCTCTCTGGTGTCAACACTCTGTCTGATTTTGGATTTTTTTTTTTTTTTCCAAAATCAGACTTGACACCAGAGAGGCTGAATACCGCACTGAGTCAATGCGGTCTTAGCCCTCTCTGGTCTCAACACTCGGTCTGATTTTGGATTTTTTTTTTTTTTTCCCAAAATCAGACTTGACACCAGAGAGGCTGAATACCGCACTGAGTCAATGCGGTCTTAGCCTCTCTGGTCTCAACACTCTGTCTGATTTTGGTTGTTTTTTTTTTTTTTTCCAAAATCAGACTTGACACCAGAGAAGCTGAATACCGCACTGAGTCAATGCGGTCTTAGCCTCTCTGGTGTCAACACTCTGTCTGATTTTGGATTTTTTTTTTTTTTTTTTTTCCAAAATCAGACTTGAAACCAGAGAGGCTGAATACCGCACTGAGTCAATGCAGTCTTAGCCTCTCTGGTCTCAACACTCTGTCTGATTTTGGATTTTTTTTTTTTTTTCCAAAGTCAGACTTGACACCAGAGAGGCTGAATACCCGCACTGAGTCAATGCGGTCTTAGCCTCTCTGGTCTCAACACTCTGTCTGATTTTGGTTGTTTTTTTTTTTTTTCCAAAATCAGACTTGACACCAGAGAAGCTGAATACCGCACTGAGTCAATGCGGTCTTAGCCTCTCTGGTGTCAACACTCTGTCTGATTTTGGATTTTTTTTTTTTTTTTTTTTCCAAAATCAGACTTGAAACCAGAGAGGCTGAATACCGCACTGAGTCAATGCAGTCTTAGCCTCTCTGGTCTCAACACTCTGTCTGATTTTGGATTTTTTTTTTTTTTCCAAAGTCAGACTTGACACCAGAGAGGCTGAATACCGCACTGAGTCAATGCGGTCTTAGCCTCTCTGGTCTCAACACTCTGTCTGATTTTGGATTTTTTTTTTTTTTTCAAAGTCAGACTTGACACCAGAGAGGCTGAATACCGCACTGAGTCAATGCGGTCTTAGCCCTCTCTGGTCTCAACACTCTGTCTGATTTTGGATTTTTTTTTTTTTTTTCAAAGTCAGACTTGACACCAGAGAGGCTGAATACGCACTGAGTCAATGCGGTCTTAGCCTCTCTGGTGTCAACACTCTGTCTGATTTTGGATTTTTTTTTTTTTTTTCAAAGTCAGACTTGACACCAGAGAGGCTGAATACCGCACTGAGTCAATGCGGTCTTAGCCTCTCTGGTCTCAACACTCTGTCTGATTTTGGATTTTTTTTTTTTTTCAAAGTCAGACTTGACCACCAGAGAGGCTGAATACCGCACTGAGTCAATGCGGTCTTAGCCTCTCTGGTCTCAACACTCTGTCTGATTTTGGATTTTTTTTTTTTTTTCAAAGTCAGACTTGACACCAGAGAGGCTGAATACCGCACTGAGTCAATGCGGTCTTAGCCTCTCTGGTGTCAACACTCTGTCTGATTTTGGATTTTTTTTTTTTTTTTTCAAAGTCAGACTTGACACCAGAGAGGCTGAATACCGCACTGAGTCAATGCGGTCTTAGCCTCTCTGGTGTCAACACTCTGTCTGATTTTGGATTTTTTTTTTTTTTCAAAGTCAGACTTGACACCAGAGAGGCTGAATACCGCACTGAGTCAATGCGGTCTTAGCCTCTCTGGTCTCAACACTCTGTCTGATTTTGGATTTTTTTTTTTTTTTCAAAGTCAGACTTGACACCAGAGAGGCTGAATACCGCACTGAGTCAATGCGGTCTTAGCCTCTCTGGTCTCAACACTCTGTCTGATTTTGGATTTTTTTTTTTTTTTTCAAAGTCAGACTTGACACCAGAGAGGCTGAATACCGCACTGAGTCAATGCGGTCTTAGCCTCTCTGGTGTCAACACTCTGTCTGATTTGGATTTTTTTTTTTTTTTTCAAAGTCAGACTTGACACCAGAGAGGCTGAATACCGCACTGAGTCAATGCGGTCTTAGCCTCTCTGGTCTCAACACTCTGTCTGATTTTGGATTTTTTTTTTTTTTTTTCCAAAATCAGACTTGACACCAGAGAGGCTGAATACCGCACTGAGTCAATGCGGTCTTAGCCTCTCTGTGTCAACACTCTGTCTGATTTTGGATTTTTTTTTTTTTTTTCCAAAATCAGACTTGACACCAGAGAGGCTGAATACCGCACTGAGTCAATGCGGTCTTAGCCTCTCTGGTCTCAACACTCGGTCTGATTTTGGATTTTTTTTTTTTTTTTTCCCAAAATCAGACTTGACACCAGAGAGGCTGAATACCGCACTGAGTCAATGCGGTCTTAGCCTCTCTGGTCTCAACACTCTGTCTGATTTTGGTTGTTTTTTTTTTTTTTCCAAAATCAGACTTGACACCAGAGAAGCTGAATACCGCACTGAGTCAATGCGGTCTTAGCCTCTCTGGTGTCAACACTCTGTCTGATTTTGGATTTTTTTTTTTTTTTTTTTCCAAAATCAGACTTGAAACCAGAGAGGCTGAATACCGCACTGAGTCAATGCAGTCCTTAGCCTCTCTGGTCTCAACACTCTGTCTGATTTTGGATTTTTTTTTTTTTTCCAAAGTCAGACTTGACACCAGAGAGGCTGAATACCGCACTGAGTCAATGCGGTCTTAGCCTCTCTGGTCTCAACACTCTGTCTGATTTTTTTTTTTTTTTTTTTTTTTTCCAAAATCAGACTTGACACCAGAGAAGCTGAATACCGCACTGAGTCAATGCGGTCTTAGCCTCTCTGGTGTCAACACTCTGTCTGATTTTGGATTTTTTTTTTTTTTTTTTCCAAAATCAGACTTGAAACCAGAGAGGCTGAATACCGCACTGAGTCAATGCAGTCTTAGCCTCTCTGGTCTCAACACTCTGTCTGATTTTTGGATTTTTTTTTTTTTTTCCAAAGTCAGACTTGACACCAGAGAGGCTGAATACCGCACTGAGTCAATGCGGTCTTAGCCTCTCTGGTCTCAACACTCTGTCTGATTTTGGATTTTTTTTTTTTTTTCAAAGTCAGACTTGACACCAGAGAGGCTGAATACCGCACTGAGTCAATGCGGGTCTTAGCCTCTCTGGTCTCAACACTCTGTCTGATTTTGGATTTTTTTTTTTTTTTTCAAAGTCAGACTTGACACCAGAGAGGCTGAATACCGCACTGAGTCAATGCGGTCTTAGCCTCTCTGGTGTCAACACTCTGTCTGATTTTGGATTTTTTTTTTTTTTTTCAAAGTCAGACTTGACACCAGAGAGGCTGAATACCGCACTGAGTCAATGCGGTCTTAGCCTCTCTGGTCTCAACACTCTGTCTGATTTTGGATTTTTTTTTTTTTTTTCAAAGTCAGACTTGACACCAGAGAGGCTGAATACCGCACTGAGTCAATGCGGTCTTAGCCTCTCTGGTCTCAACACTCTGTCTGATTTTGGATTTTTTTTTTTTTTTTTCAAAGTCAGACTTGACACCAGAGAGGCTGAATACCGCACTGAGTCAATGCAGTCTTAGCCTCTCTGGTCTCAACACTCTGTCTGATTTTGGATTTTTTTTTTTTTTTTCCAAAGTCAGACTTGACACCAGAGAGGCTGAATACCGCACTGAGTCAATGCGGTCTTAGCCTCTCTGGTCTCAACACTCTGTCTGATTTTGGATTTTTTTTTTTTTTTTCAAAGTCAGACTTGACACCAGAGAGGCTGAATACCGCACTGAGTCAATGCGGTCTTAGCCTCTCTGGTCTCAACACTCTGTCTGATTTTGGATTTTTTTTTTTTTTTTCAAAGTCAGACTTGACACCAGAGAGGCTGAATACCGCACTGAGTCAATGCGGTCTTAGCCTCTCTGGTGTCAACACTCTGTCTGATTTTGGATTTTTTTTTTTTTTTTTCAAAGTCAGACTTGACACCAGAGAGGCTGAATACCGCACTGAGTCAATGCGGTCTTAGCCTCTCTGGTCTCAACACTCTGTCTGATTTGGATTTTTTTTTTTTTTTCAAAGTCAGACTTGACACCAGAGAGGCTGAATACCGCACTGAGTCAATGCGGTCTTAGCCTCTCTGGTCTCAACACTCTGTCTGATTTGGATTTTTTTTTTTTTTTTCAAAGTCAGACTTGACACCAGAGAGGCTGAATACCGCACTGAGTCAATGCGGTCTTAGCCTCTCTGGTCTCAACACTCTGTCTGATTTTGGATTTTTTTTTTTTTTTTCAAAGTCAGACTTGACACCAGAGAGGCTGAATACCGCACTGAGTCAATGCAGTCTTAGCCTCTCTGGTCTCAACACTCTGTCTGATTTTGGATTTTTTTTTTTTTTCCAAAGTCAGACTTGACACCAGAGAGGCTGAATACCGCACTGAGTCAATGCGGTCTTAGCCTCTCTGGTCTCAACACTCTGTCTGATTTTGGATTTTTTTTTTTTTTTTTCCAAAATCAGACTTGACACCAGAGAGGCTGAATACCGCACTGAGTCAATGCGGTCTTAGCCTCTCTGGTGTCAACACTCTGTCTGATTTTGGATTTTTTTTTTTTTTTCCAAAATCAGACTTGACACCAGAGAGGCTGAATACCGCACTGAGTCAATGCGGTCTTAGCCTCTCTGGTCTCAACACTCGGTCTGATTTTGGATTTTTTTTTTTTTTTCCCAAAATCAGACTTGACACCAGAGAGGCTGAATACCGCACTGAGTCAATGCGGTCTTAGCCTCTCTGGTCTCAACACTCTGTCTGATTTTGGTTGTTTTTTTTTTTTTTCAAAATCAGACTTGACACCAGAGAAGCTGAATACCGCACTGAGTCAATGCGGTCTTAGCCTCTCTGGTGTCAACACTCTGTCTGATTTTGGATTTTTTTTTTTTTTTTTTCCAAAATCAGACTTGAAACCAGAGAGGCTGAATACCGCACTGAGTCAATGCAGTCTTAGCCTCTCTGGTCTCAACACTCTGTCTGATTTTGGATTTTTTTTTTTTTTCCAAAGTCAGACTTGACACCAGAGAGGCTGAATACCGCACTGAGTCAATGCGGTCTTAGCCTCTCTGGTCTCAACACTCTGTCTGATTTTTTTTTTTTTTTTTTTTTTTTCCAAAATCAGACTTGACACCAGAGAAGCTGAATACCGCACTGAGTCAATGCGGTCTTAGCCTCTCTGGTGTCAACACTCTGTCTGATTTTGGATTTTTTTTTTTTTTTTTTCCAAAATCAGACTTGAAACCAGAGAGGCTGAATACCGCACTGAGTCAATGCAGTCTTAGCCTCTCTGGTCTCAACACTCTGTCTGATTTTGGATTTTTTTTTTTTTTCCAAAGTCAGACTTGACACCCAGAGAGGCTGAATACCGCACTGAGTCAATGCGGTCTTAGCCTCTCTGGTCTCAACACTCTGTCTGATTTTGGATTTTTTTTTTTTTTTCAAAGTCAGACTTGACACCAGAGAGGCTGAATACCGCACTGAGTCAATGCGGTCTTAGCCTCTCTGGTCTCAACACTCTGTCTGATTTTGGATTTTTTTTTTTTTTTTCAAAGTCAGACTTGACACCAGAGAGGCTGAATACCGCACTGAGTCAATGCGGTCTTAGCCTCTCTGGTGTCAACACTCTGTCTGATTTTGGATTTTTTTTTTTTTTTCAAAGTCAGACTTGACACCAGAGAGGCTGAATACCGCACTGAGTCAATGCGGTCTTAGCTCTCTGGTCTCAACACTCTGTCTGATTTGGATTTTTTTTTTTTTTCAAAGTCAGACTTGACACCAGAGAGGCTGAATACCGCACTGAGTCAATGCGGTCTTAGCCTCTCTGGTCTCAACACTCTGTCTGATTTTGGATTTTTTTTTTTTTTTTTCAAAGTCAGACTTGACACCAGAGAGGCTGAATACCGCACTGAGTCAATGCGGTCTTAGCCTCTCTGGTCTCAACACTCTGTCTGATTTTGGATTTTTTTTTTTTTTTTCAAAGTCAGACTTGACACCAGAGAGGCTGAATACCGCACTGAGTCAATGCGGTCTTAGCCTCTCTGGTCTCAACACTCTGTCTGATTTTGGATTTTTTTTTTTTTTTTTCAAAGTCAGACTTGACACCAGAGAGGCTGAATACCGCACTGAGTCAATGCGGTCTTAGCCTCTCTGGTCTCAACACTCTGTCTGATTTTGGATTTTTTTTTTTTTTTCAAAGTCAGACTTGACACCAGAGAGGCTGAATACCGCACTGAGTCAATGCGGTCTTAGCCTCTCTGGTGCTCAACACTCTGTCTGATTTTGGATTTTTTTTTTTTTTTTCAAAGTCAGACTTGACACCAGAGAGGCTGAATACCGCACTGAGTCAATGCGGTCTTAGCCTCTCTGGTCTCAACACTCTGTCTGATTTTGGATTTTTTTTTTTTTTTTCAAAGTCAGACTTGACACCAGAGAGGCTGAATACCGCACTGAGTCAATGCGGTCTTAGCCTCTCTGGTCTCAACACTCTGTCTGATTTTGGATTTTTTTTTTTTTTTTCAAAGTCAGACTTGACACCAGAGAGGCTGAATACCGCACTGAGTCAATGCGGTCTTAGCCTCTCTGGTCTCAACACTCTGTCTGATTTTGGATTTTTTTTTTTTTTTCAAAGTCAGACTTGACACCAGAGAGGCTGAATACCGCACTGAGTCAATGCGGTCTTAGCCTCTCTGGTCTCAACACTCTGTCTGATTTTGGATTTTTTTTTTTTTTTTTCAAAGTCAGACTTGACACCAGAGAGGCTGAATACCGCACTGAGTCAATGCGGTCTTAGCCTCTCTGGTCTCAACACTCTGTCTGATTTTGGATTTTTTTTTTTTTTTTCCAAAGTCAGACTTGACACCAGAGAGGCTGAAATACCGCACTGAGTCAATGCGGTCTTAGCCTCTCTGGTCTCAACACTCTGTCTGATTTTGGATTTTTTTTTTTTTTTTCAAAGTCAGACTTGACACCAGAGAGGCTGAATACCGCACTGAGTCAATGCGGTCTTAGCCTCTCTGGTTCTCAACACTCTGTCTGATTTTGGATTTTTTTTTTTTTTTCAAAGTCAGACTTGACACCAGAGAGGCTGAATACCGCACTTGAGTCAATGCGTCTTAGCCTCTCTGGGTCTCAACACTCTGTCTGATTTTGGATTTTTTTTTTTTTTTCAAAGTCAGACTTGACACCAGAGAGGCTGAATACCGCACTGATCACAGGCGGCTTATGCCACCTGCGTCAATGCGGTCTTAGC
>NW_028151399.1:0-2500 GCF_964638095.1 Poromitra crassiceps
GATTTTGGAAAAAAAAAAAAAAAATCCCAAATCAGACAGAGTGTTGACACCAGAGATGCTAAGACGCATTGACTCAGTGCGGTATTCAGCCTCTCTGGTTGTCAAGTCTGATTTTGGAAAAAAAAAAAAAAAATCAAAAATCAGACAGAGTGTTGAGACCAGAGAGGCTAAGACCGCATTGACTCAGTGCGGTATTCAGCCTCTCTGGTGTCAAGTCTGATTTTGGAAAAAAAAAAAAAATCCAAATCAGACAGAGTGTTGACACCAGAGAGGCTAAGACCGCATTTGACTCAGTGCGGTATTCAGCCTCTCTGGTGTCAAGTCTGATTTTGGAAAAAAAAAAAAAAAAATCCAAAATCAGACAGAGTGTTGAGCGACCAGAGAGGCTAAGACCGCATTGACTCAGTGCGGTATTCAGCCTCTCATGGTGTCAAGTCTGATTTTGGAAAAAAAAAAAAAAAATCCAAAATCAGACAGAGTGTTGACACCAGAGAGGCTAAGACCGCATTGACTCAGTGCGGTATTCAGCCTCTCTGGTGTCAAGTCTGATTTTGGAAAAAAAAATAAAATAAAAAAAAATCCAAAATCAGACAGAGTGTTGAGACCAGAGAGGCTAAGACCGCATTGACTCAGTGCGTATTCAGCCTCTCTGGTGTCAAGTCTGATTTTGGAAAAAAAAAAATAAATCCAAAATCAGACAGAGTGTTGACACCAGAGAGGCTAAGACCGCATTGACTCAGTGCGGTATTCAGCCTCTCTGGTGTCAAGTCTGATTTTGGAAAAAAAAAAATCAAAAAATCCAAAATCAGACAGAGTGTTGAGACCAGAGAGGCTAAGACCGCATTGACTCAGTGCGGTATTCAGCCTCTCTGGTGTCAAGTCTGATTTGGAAAAAAAAAAAAAAAAATCCAAAATCAGACAGAGTGTTGACACCAGAGAGGCTAAGACCGCATTGACTCAGTGCGGTATTCAGCCTCTCTGGTGTCAAGTCTGATTTTGGAAAAAAAAAAAAAAAAATCCAAAATCAGACAGAGTGTTGAGACCAGAGAGGCTAAGACCGCATTGACTCAGTGCGGTATTCAGCCTCTCTGGTGTCAAGTCTGATTTTGGAAAAAAAAAAAAAAAAATCCAAAATCAGACAGAGTGTTGACACCAGAGAGGCTAAGACCGCATTGACTCAGTGCGGTATTCAGCCTCTCTGGTGTCAAGTCTGATTTTGGAAAAAAAAAAAAAAAAAAATCCAAAATCAGACAGAGTGTTGAGACCAGAGAGGCTAAGACCGCATTGACTCAGTGCGGTATTCAGCCTCTCTGGTGTCAAGTCTGATTTTGGAAAAAAAAAAAAAAAAAATCCAAAATCAGACAGAGTGTTGACACCAGAGAGGCTAAGACCGCATTGACTCAGTGCGGTATTCAGCCTCTCTGGTGTCAAGTCTGATTTTGGAAAAAAAAAAAAAAAAATCCAAAATCAGACAGAGTGTTGAGACCAGAGAGGCTAAGACCGCATTGACTCAGTGCGGTATTCAGCCTCTCTGGTGTCAAGTCTGATTTTGGAAAAAAAAAAAAAAAATCCAAAATCAGACAGAGTGTTGAGACCAGAGAGGCTAAGACCGCATTGACTCAGTGCGGTATTCAGCCTCTCTGGTGTCAAGTCTGATTTTGGAAAAAAAAAAAAAAATCCAAAATCAGACAGAGTGTTGACACCAGAGAGGCTAAGACCGCATTGACTCAGTGCGGTATTCATCCTCTCTGGTGTCAAGTCTGATTTTGAAAAAAAAAAAAAAAATCCAAAATCAGACAGAGTGTTGAGACCAGAGAGGCTAAGACCGCATTGACTCAGTGCGGTATTCAGCCTCTCTGGTGTCAAGTCTGATTTTGGAAAAAAAAAAAAAAAAAATCCCAAAATCAGACAGAGTGTTGAGACCAGAGAGGCTAAGACCGCATTGACTCAGTGCGGTATTCAGCCTCTCTGGTGTCAAGTCTGATTTTGGAAAAAAAAAAAAAAAAAATCCAAAATCAGACAGAGTGTTGACACCAGAGAGGCTAAGACCGCATTGACTCAGTGCGGTATTCAGCCTCTCTGGTGTCAAGTCTGATTTTGGAAAGAAAAAAAAAAAAATCCAAAATCAGACAGAGTGTTGAGACCAGAGAGGCTAAGACCGCATTGACTCAGTGCGGTATTCAGCCTCTCTGTGTCAAGTCTGATTTTGGAAAAAAAAAAAAAATCCAAAATCAGACAGAGTGTTGAGACCAGAGAGGCTAAGACCGCATTGACTCAGTGCGGTATTCATCCTCTCTGGTGTCAAGTCTGATTTTGAAAAAAAAAAAAATAATCCAAAATCAGACAGAGTGTTGACACCAGAGAGGCTAAGACCGCATGACTCAGTGCGGTATTCAGCCCTCTCTGGTGTCAAGTCTGATTTTGGAAAAAAAAAAAAAAAAATCCAAAATCAGACAGAGTGTTGAGACCAGAGAGGCTAAGACCGCATTGACTCAGTGCG
>NW_028151399.1:5000-47468 GCF_964638095.1 Poromitra crassiceps
AAAATCAGACAGAGTGTTGAGACCAGAGAGGCTAAGACCGCATTGACTCAGTGCGGTATTCAGCCTCTCTGGTGTCAAGTCTGATTTTGGAAAAAAAAAAAAAAAAATCCAAAATCAGACAGAGTGTTGACACCTGAGAGGCTAAGACCGCATTGACTCAGTGCGGTATTCAGCCTCTCTGGTGTCAAGTCTGATTTTGAAAAAAAAAAAAAAAAAAATCCAAAATCAGACAGAGTGTTGAGACCAGAGAGGCTAAAGACCGCATTGACTCAGTGCAGTATTCAGCCTCTCTGGTGTCAAGTCTGATTTTGGAAAAAAAAAAAAAAAATCCAAAATCAGACAGAGTGTTGAGACCAGAGAGGCTAAGACCGCATTGACTCAGTGCGGTATTCAGCCTCTCTGGTGTCAAGTCTGATTTTGGAAAAAAAAAAAAAAAAAAAATCCAAAATCAGACAGAGTGTTGAGACCAGAGAGGCTAAGACCGCATTGACTCAGTGCGGTATTCAGCCTCTCTGGTGTCAAGTCTGATTTTGGAAAAAAAAAAAAAAAAATCCAAAATCAGACAGTGTTGACACCAGAGAGGCTAAGACCGCATTGACTCAGTGCGGTATTCAGCCTCTCTGGTGTCAAGTCTGATTTTGGAAAAAAAAAAAAAAAAAATCCAAAATCAGACAGAGTGTTGACACCAGAGAGGCTAAGACCGCATTGACTCAGTGCGGTATTCAGCCTCTCTGGTGTCAAGTCTGATTTTGGAAAAGAAAAAAAAAAAAATCCAAAATCAGACAGAGTGTTGAGACCAGAGAGGCTAAGACCGCATTGACTCAGTGCGGTATTCAGCCTCTCTGGTGTCAAGTCTGATTTTGGAAAAAAAAAAAAAAAAAAATCCAAAATCAGACAGAGTGTTGAGACCAGAGAGGCTAAGACCGCATTGACTCAGTGCGGTATTCAGCCTCTCTGGTGTCAAGTCTGATTTTGGAAAAAAAAAAAAAAAAATCCAAAATCAGACAGAGTGTTGACACCAGAGAGGCTAAGACCGCATTGACTCAGTGCGGTATTCAGCCTCTCTGGTGTCAAGTCTGATTTTGGAAAAGAAAAAAAAAAAATCCAAAATCAGACAGAGTGTTGAGACCAGAGAGGCTAAGACCGCATTGACTCAGTGCGGTATTCAGCCTCTCTGGTGTCAAGTCTGATTTTGGAAAAAAAAAAAAAAAATCCAAAATCAGACAGAGTGTTGACACCAGAGAGGCTAAGACCGCATTGACTCAGTGCGGTATTCAGCCTCTCTGGTGTCAAGTCTGATTTTGGAAAAAAAAAAAAAAAAATCCAAAATCAGACAGAGTGTTGAGACCAGAGAGGCTAAGACCGCATTGACTCAGTGCGGTATTCAGCCTCTCTGGTGTCAAGTCTGATTTTGGAAAAAAAAAAAAAAAATCCAAAATCAGACAGAGTGTTGACACCAGAGAGGCTAAGACCGCATTGACTCAGTGCGGTATTCAGCCTCTCTGGTGTCAAGTCTGATTTTGGAAAAAAAAAAAAAAAAAAAAATCCAAAATCAGACAGAGTGTTGAGACCAGAGAGGCTAAGACCGCATTGACTCAGTGCGGTATTCAGCCTCTCTGGTGTCAAGTCTGATTTTGGAAAAAAAAAAAAAAAATCCAAAATCAGACAGAGTGTTGACACCAGAGAGGCTAAGACCGCATTGACTCAGTGCGGTATTCAGCCTCTCTGGTGTCAAGTCTGATTTTGGAAAAAAAAAAAAAAAAATCCAAAATCAGACAGAGTGTTGAGACCAGAGAGGCTAAGACCGCATTGACTCAGTGCGGTATTCAGCCTCTCTGGTGTCAAGTCTGATTTTGGAAAAAAAAAAAAAAAATCCAAAATCAGACAGAGTGTTGACACCAGAGAGGCTAAGACCGCATTGACTCAGTGCGGTATTCAGCCTCTCTGGTGTCAAGTCTGATTTTGAAAAAAAAAAAAAAAAATCCCAAAATCAGACAGAGTGTTGAGACCAGAGAGGCTAAGACCGCATTGACTCAGTGCAGTATTCAGCCTCTCTGGTGTCAAGTCTGATTTTGGAAAAAAAAAAAAAAAATCCAAAATCAGACAGAGTGTTGAGACCAGAGAGGCTAAGACCGCATTGACTCAGTGCGGTAATCAGCCTCTCTGGTGTCAAGTCTGATTTTGGAAAAAAAAAAAAAAAAAAAAATCCAAAATCAGACAGAGTGTTGAGACCAGAGAGGCTAAGACCGCATTGACTCAGTGCGGTATTCAGCCTCTCTGGTGTCAAGTCTGATTTTGGAAAAAAAAAAAAAAAAATCCAAATCAGACAGAGTGTTGACACCAGAGAGGCTAAGACCGCATTGACTCAGTGCGGTATTCAGCCTCTCTGGTGTCAAGTCTGATTTTGGAAAAAAAAAAAAAAAAAATCCAAAATCAGACAGAGTGTTGACACCAGAGAGGCTAAGACCGCATTGACTCAGTGCGGTATTCAGCCTCTCTGGTGTCAAGTCTGATTTTGGAAAGAAAAAAAAAAAAATCCAAAATCAGACAGAGTGTTGAGACCAGAGAGGCTAAGACCGCATTGACTCAGTGCGGTATTCAGCCTCTCTGGTGTCAAGTCTGATTTTGGAAAAAAAAAAAAAAAATCCAAAATCAGACAGAGTGTTGACACCAGAGAGGCTAAGACCGCATTGACTCAGTGCGGTATTCATCCTCTCTGGTGTCAAGTCTGATTTTGAAAAAAAAAAAAAAAAAATCCAAAATCAGACAGAGTGTTGACACCAGAGAGGCTAAGACCGCATTGACTCAGTGCGGTATTCAGCCTCTCTGGTGTCAAGTCTGATTTTGGAAAAAAAAAAAAAAAAATTCCAAAATCAGACAGAGTGTTGAGACCAGAGAGGCTAAGACCGCATTGACTCAGTGCGGTATTCAGCCTCTCTGGTGTCAAGTCTGATTTTGGAAAAAAAAAAAAAAAAATCCAAAATCAGACAGAGTGTTGACACCAGAGAGGCTAAGACCGCATTGACTCAGTGCGGTATTCAGCCTCTCTGGTGTCAAGTCTGATTTTGGAAAAGAAAAAAAAAAAGATTCCAAAATCAGACAGAGTGTTGAGACCAGAGAGGCTAAGACCGCATTGACTCAGTGCGGTATTCAGCCTCTCTGGTGTCAAGTCTGATTTTGGAAAAAAAAAAAAAAAAATCCAAAATCAGACAGAGTGTTGACACCAGAGAGGCTAAGACCGCATTGACTCAGTGCGGTATTCAGCCTCTCTGGTGTCAAGTCTGATTTTGGAAAAAAAAAAAAAAAAATCCAAAATCAGACAGAGTGTTGAGACCAGAGAGGCTAAGACCGCATTGACTCAGTGCGGTATTCAGCCTCTCTGGTGTCAAGTCTGATTTTGGAAAAAAAAAAAAAAAATCCAAAATCAGACAGAGTGTTGACACCAGAGAGGCTAAGACCGCATTGACTCAGTGCGGTATTCAGCCTCTCTGGTGTCAAGTCTGATTTTGGAAAAAAAAAAAAAAAAAATCCAAAATCAGACAGAGTGTTGAGACCAGAGAGGCTAAGACCGCATTGACTCAGTGCGGTATTCAGCCTCTCTGGTGTCAAGTCTGATTTTGGAAAAAAAAAAAAAAAATCCAAAATCAGACAGAGTGTTGACACCAGAGAGGCTAAGACCGCATTGACTCAGTGCGGTATTCAGCCTCTCTGGTGTCAAGTCTGATTTTGGAAAAAAAAAAAAAAAAAAAATCCAAAATCAGACAGAGTGTTGAGACCAGAGAGGCTAAGACCGCATTGACTCAGTGCGGTATTCAGCCTCTCTGGTGTCAAGTCTGATTTTGGAAAAAAAAAAAAAAAAATCCAAAATCAGACAGAGTGTTGACACCAGAGAGGCTAAGACCGCATTGACTCAGTGCGGTATTCAGCCTCTCTGGTGTCAAGTCTGATTTTGAAAAAAAAAAAAAAAAAATCCAAAATCAGACAGAGTGTTGAGACCAGAGAGGCTAAGACTGCATTGACTCAGTGCAGTATTCAGCCTCTCTGGTGTCAAGTCTGATTTTGGAAAAAAAAAAAAAAAAAATCCAAAATCAGACAGAGTGTTGAGACCAGAGAGGCTAAGACCGCATTGACTCAGTGCGGTATTCAGCCTCTCTGGTGTCAAGTCTGATTTTGGAAAAAAAAAAAAAAAAAAATCCAAAATCAGACAGAGTGTTGAGACCAGAGAGGCTAAGACCGCATTGACTCAGTGCGGTATTCATCCTCTCTGGTGTCAAGTCTGATTTTGAAAAAAAAATAATAATAATCCAAAATCAGACAGAGTGTTGACACCAGAGAGGCTAAGACCGCATTGACTCAGTGCGGTATTCAGCCTCTCTGGTGTCAAGTCTGATTTTGGAAAAAAAAAAAAAAAAATCCAAAATCAGACAGAGTGTTGAGACCAGAGAGGCTAAGACCGCATTGACTCAGTGCGGTATTCAGCCTCTCTGGTGTCAAGTCTGATTTTTGAAAAAAAAAAAAAAAAAATCCAAAATCAGACAGAGTGTTGACACCAGAGAGGCTAAGACCGCATTGACTCAGTGCGGTATTCAGCCTCTCTGGTGTCAAGTCTGATTTTGGAAAAAAAAAAAAAAAAAAAAATCCAAAATCAGACAGAGTGTTGAGACCAGAGAGGCTAAGACCGCATTGACTCAGTGCGGTATTCAGCCTCTCTGGTGTCAAGTCTGATTTTGGAAAAAAAAAAAAAAATCCAAAATCAGACAGAGTGTTGACACCAGAGAGGCTAAGACCGCATTGACTCAGTGCGGTATTCAGCCTCTCTGGTGTCAAGTCTGATTTTGGAAAAAAAAAAAAAAAAATCCAAAATCAGACAGAGTGTTGAGACCAGAGAGGCTAAGACCGCATTGACTCAGTGCGGTATTCAGCCTCTCTGGTGTCAAGTCTGATTTTGGAAAAAAAAAAAAAAAAATCCAAAATCAGACAGAGTGTTGACACCAGAGAGGCTAAGACCGCATTGACTCAGGGTATTCAGCCTCTCTGGTGTCAAGTCTGATTTTGAAAAAAAAAAAAAAAAAAATCCAAAATCAGACAGAGTGTTGAGACCAGAGAGGCTAAGACCGCATTGACTCAGTGCAGTATTCAGCCTCTCTGGTGTCAAGTCTGATTTTGGAAAAAAAAAAAAAAAAAAATCCAAAATCAGACAGAGTGTTGAGACCAGAGAGGCTAAGACCGCATTGACTCAGTGCGGTATTCAGCCTCTCTGGTGTCAAGTCTGATTTTGGAAAAAAAAAAAAAAAAATCCAAAATCAGACAGAGTGTTGACACCAGAGAGGCTAAGACCGCATTGACTCAGTGCGGTATTCAGCCTCTCTGGTGTCAAGTCTGATTTTGGAAAAAAAAAAAAAAAAAATCCAAAATCAGACAGAGTGTTGACACCAGAGAGGCTAAGACCGCATTGACTCAGTGCGGTATTCATCCTCTCTGGTGTCAAGTCTGATTTTGGAAAAAAAAATAATAATAATCCAAAATCAGACAGAGTGTTGACACCAGAGAGGCTAAGACCGCATTGACTCAGTGCGGTATTCAGCCTCTCTGGTGTCAAGTCTGATTTTGGAAAAAAAAAAAAAAAAAATCCAAAATCAGACAGAGTGTTGAGACCAGAGAGGCTAAGACCGCATTGACTCAGTGCGGTATTCAGCCTCTCTGGTGTCAAGTCTGATTTTGGAAAAAAAAAAAAAAAAATCCAAAATCAGACAGAGTGTTGACACCAGAGAGGCTAAGACCGCATTGACTCAGTGCGGTATTCAGCCTCTCTGGTGTCAAGTCTGATTTTGGAAAAAAAAAAAAAAAAAATCCAAAATCAGACAGAGTGTTGAGACCAGAGAGGCTAAGACCGCATTGACTCAGTGCGGTATTCAGCCTCTCTGGTGTCAAGTCTGATTTTGGAAAAAAAAAAAAAAAAATCCAAAATCAGACAGAGTGTTGACACCAGAGAGGCTAAGACCGCATTGACTCAGTGCGGTATTCAGCCTCTCTGGTGTCAAGTCTGATTTTGGAAAAAAAAAAAAAAAAATCCAAAATCAGACAGAGTGTTGAGACCAGAGAGGCTAAGACCGCATTGACTCAGTGCGGTATTCAGCCTCTCTGGTGTCAAGTCTGATTTTGGAAAAAAAAAAAAAAAAAATCCAAAATCAGACAGAGTGTTGACACCAGAGAGGCTAAGACCGCATTGACTCAGTGCGGTATTCAGCCTCTCTGGTGTCAAGTCTGATTTTGAAAAAAAAAAAAAAAAAATCCAAAATCAGACAGAGTGTTGAGACCAGAGAGGCTAAGACCGCATTGACTCAGTGCAGGTATTCAGCCTCTCTGGTGTCAAGTCTGATTTTGGAAAAAAAAAAAAAAAAAATCCAAAATCAGACAGAGTGTTGAGACCAGAGAGGCTAAGACCGCATTGACTCAGTGCGGTATTCAGCCTCTCTGGTGTCAAGTCTGATTTTGGAAAAAAAAAAAAAAAATCCAAAATCAGACAGAGTGTTGACACCAGAGAGGCTAAGACCGCATTGACTCAGTGCGGTATTCAGCCTCTCTGGTGTCAAGTCTGATTTTGGAAAAAAAAAAAAAAAAAAATCCAAAATCAGACAGAGTGTTGACACCAGAGAGGCTAAGACCGCATTGACTCAGTGCGGTATTCAGCCTCTCTGGTGTCAAGTCTGATTTTGGAAAAGAAAAAAAAAAAAAATCCAAAATCAGACAGAGTGTTGAGACCAGAGAGGCTAAGACCGCATTGACTCAGTGCGGTATTCAGCCTCTCTGGTGTCAAGTCTGATTTTGGAAAAAAAAAAAAAAAATCCAAAATCAGACAGAGTGTTGACACCAGAGAGGCTAAGACCGCATTGACTCAGTGCGGTATTCAGCCTCTCTGGTGTCAAGTCTGATTTTGGGAAAAAAAAAAAAAAAATCGAAAATCAGACAGAGTGTTGACACCAGAGAGGCTAAGACCGCATTGACTCAGTGCGGTATTCAGCCTCTCTGGTGTCAAGTCTGATTTTGGAAAAAAAAAAAAAAAGAAAATCCAAAATCAGACAGAGTGTTGACACCAGAGAGGCTAAGACCGCATTGACTCAGTGCGGTATTCAGCCTCTCTGGTGTCAAGTCTGATTTTGGAAAAAAAAAAAAAAAATCCAAAATCAGACAGAGTGTTGACACCAGAGAGGCTAAGACCGCATTGACTCAGTGCGGTATTCAGCCTCTCTGGTGTCAAGTCTGATTTTGGAAAAAAAAAAATCCAAAATCAGACAGAGTGTTGAGACCAGAGAGGCTAAGACCGCATTGACTCAGTGCGGTATTCAGCCTCTCTGGTGTCAAGTCTGATTTTGGAAAAAAAAAAAAAAAAAATCCAAAATCAGACAGAGTGTTGAGACCAGAGAGGCTAAGACCGCATTGACTCAGTGCGGTATTCATCCTCTCTGGTGTCAAGTCTGATTTTGAAAAAAAAAAAATAATAATCCAAAATCAGACAGAGTGTTGACACCAGAGAGGCTAAGACCGCATTGACTCAGTGCGGTATTCAGCCTCTCTGGTGTCAAGTCTGATTTTGGAAAAAAAAAAAAAAAAATCCAAAATCAGACAGAGTGTTGAGACCAGAGAGGCTAAGACCGCATTGACTCAGTGCGGTATTCAGCCTCTCTGGTGTCAAGTCTGATTTTGGAAAAAAAAAAAAAAAAATCCAAAATCAGACAGAGTGTTGACACCAGAGAGGCTAAGACCGCATTGACTCAGTGCGGTATTCAGCCTCTCTGGTGTCAAGTCTGATTTTGGAAAAAAAAAAAAAAAAAAAAATCCAAAATCAGACAGAGTGTTGAGACCAGAGAGGCTAAGACCGCATTGACTCAGTGCGGTATTCAGCCTCTCTGGTGTCAAGTCTGATTTTGGAAAAAAAAAAAAAATCCAAAATCAGACAGAGTGTTGACACCAGAGAGGCTAAGACTGCATTGACTCAGTGCGGTATTCAGCCTCTCTGGTGTCAAGTCTGATTTTGGAAAAAAAAAAAAAAAAATCCAAAATCAGACAGAGTGTTGAGACCAGAGAGGCTAAGACCGCATTGACTCAGTGCGGTATTCAGCCTCTCTGGTGTCAAGTCTGATTTTGGAAAAAAAAAAAAAAAATCCAAAATCAGACAGAGTGTTGACACCAGAGAGGCTAAGACCGCATTGACTCAGTGCGGTATTCAGCCTCTCTGGTGTCAAGTCTGATTTTGAAAAAAAAAAAAAAAAATCCAAAATCAGACAGAGTGTTGAGACCAGAGAGGCTAAGACCGCATTGACTCAGTGCAGTATTCAGCCTCTCTGGTGTCAAGTCTGATTTTGGAAAAAAAAAAAAAAAAAAAATCCAAAATCAGACAGAGTGTTGAGACCAGAGAGGCTAGACCGCATTGACTCAGTGCGGTATTCAGCCTCTCTGGTGTCAAGTCTGATTTTGGAAAAAAAAAAAAAAAATCCAAAATCAGACAGAGTGTTGACACCAGAGAGGCTAAGACCGCATTGACTCAGTGCGGTATTCAGCCTCTCTGGTGTCAAGTCTGATTTTGGAAAAAAAAAAAAAAAAAATCCAAAATCAGACAGAGTGTTGACACCAGAGAGGCTAAGACCGCATTGACTCAGTGCGGTATTCAGCCTCTCTGGTGTCAAGTCTGATTTTGGAAAAGAAAAAAAAAAAAATCCAAAATCAGACAGAGTGTTGAGACCAGAGAGGCTAAGACCGCATTGACTCAGTGCGGTATTCAGCCTCTCTGGTGTCAAGTCTGATTTTGGAAAAAAAAAAAAAAATCCAAAATCAGACAGAGTGTTGACACCAGAGAGGCTAAGACCGCATTGACTCAGTGCAGTATTCATCCTCTCTGGTGTCAAGTCTGATTTTGAAAAAAAAATAATAATAATCCAAAATCAGACAGAGTGTTGACACCAGAGAGGCTAAGACCGCATTGACTCAGTGCGGTATTCAGCCTCTCTGGTGTCAAGTCTGATTTTGGAAAAAAAAAAAAAAAAATCCAAAATCAGACAGAGTGTTGAGACCAGAGAGGCTAAGACCGCATTGACTCAGTGCGGTATTCAGCCTCTCTGGTGTCAAGTCTGATTTTGGAAAAAAAAAAAAAAAAAATCCAAAATCAGACAGAGTGTTGACACCAGAGAGGCTAAGACCGCATTGACTCAGTGCGGTATTCAGCCTCTCTGGTGTCAAGTCTGATTTTGGAAAAGGAAAAAAAAAAAATCCAAAATCAGACAGAGTGTTGAGACCAGAGAGGCTAAGACCGCATTGACTCAGTGCGGTATTCAGCCTCTCTGGTGTCAAGTCTGATTTTGGAAAAAAAAAAAAAAATCCAAAATCAGACAGAGTGTTGACACCAGAGAGGCTAAGACCGCATTGACTCAGTGCGGTATTCATCCTCTCTGGTGTCAAGTCTGATTTTGAAAAAAAAAATAAAATAATCCAAAATCAGACAGAGTGTTGACACCAGAGAGGCTAAGACCGCATTGACTCAGTGCGGTATTCAGCCTCTCTGGTGTCAAGTCTGATTTTGGAAAAAAAAAAAAAAAAATCCAAAATCAGACAGAGTGTTGAGACCAGAGAGGCTAAGACCGCATTGACTCAGTGCGGTATTCAGCCTCTCTGGTGTCAAGTCTGATTTTGGAAAAAAAAAAAAAAATCCAAAATCAGACAGAGTGTTGACACCAGAGAGGCTAAGACCGCATTGACTCAGTGCAGTATTCATCCTCTCTGGTGTCAAGTCTGATTTTGAAAAAAAATTAATAATAATCCAAAATCAGACAGAGTGTTGACACCAGAGAGGCTAAGACCGCATTGACTCAGTGCGGTATTCAGCCTCTCTGGTGTCAAGTCTGATTTTGGAAAAAAAAAAAAAAAAATCCAAAATCAGACAGAGTGTTGAGACCAGAGAGGCTAAGACCGCATTGACTCAGTGCGGTATTCAGCCTCTCTGGTGTCAAGTCTGATTTTGGAAAAAAAAAAAAAAAAAATCCAAAATCAGACAGTGTTGACACCAGAGAGGCTAAGACCGCATTGACTCAGTGCGGTATTCAGCCTCTCTGGTGTCAAGTCTGATTTTGGAAAAGAAAAAAAAAAAATCCAAAATCAGACAGAGTGTTGAGACCAGAGAGGCTAAGACCGCATTGACTCAGTGCGGTATTCAGCCTCTCTGGTGTCAAGTCTGATTTTGGAAAAAAAAAAAAAAAATCCAAAATCAGACAGAGTGTTGACACCAGAGAGGCTAAGACCGCATTGACTCAGTGCGGTATTCATCCTCTCTGGTGTCAAGTCTGATTTTGAAAAAAAAAAAAAAATAATCCAAAATCAGACAGAGTGTTGACACCAGAGAGGCTAAGACCGCATTGACTCAGTGCGGTATTCAGCCTCTCTGGTGTCAAGTCTGATTTTGGAAAAAAAAAAAAAAAAATCCAAAATCAGACAGAGTGTTGAGACCAGAGAGGCTAAGACCGCATTGACTCAGTGCGGTATTCAGCCTCTCTGGTGTCAAGTCTGATTTTGGAAAAAAAAAAAAAAAATCCAAAATCAGACGGAGTGTTGAGACCAGAGAGGCTAAGACCGCATTGACTCAGTGCGGTATTCAGCCTCTCTGGTGTCAAGTCTGATTTTGGGGAAAAAAAAAAAAAAAAAATCCAAAATCAGACAGAGTGTTGAGACCAGAGAGGCTAAGACCGCATTGACTCAGTGCGGTATTCAGCCTCTCTGGTGTCAAGTCTGATTTTGGAAAAAAAAAAAAAAAAATCGAAAATCAGACAGAGTGTTGACACCAGAGAGGCTAAGACCGCATTGACTCAGTGCGGTATTCAGCCTCTCTGGTGTCAAGTCTGATTTTGGAAAAAAAAAAAAAAAAAATCCAAAATCAGACAGAGTGTTGACACCAGAGAGGCTAAGACCGCATTGACTCAGTGCGGTATTCAGCCTCTCTGGTGTCAAGTCTGATTTTGGAAAAAAAAAAAAAAAATCCAAAATCAGACAGAGTGTTGACACCAGAGAGGCTAAGACCGCATTGACTCAGTGCGGTATTCAGCCTCTCTGGTGTCAAGTCTGATTTTGGAAAAAAAAAAAAAAAAATCCAAAATCAGACAGAGTGTTGAGACCAGAGAGGCTAAGACCGCATTGACTCAGTGCGGTATTCAGCCTCTCTGGTGTCAAGTCTGATTTTGGAAAAAAAAAAAAAAAAAAATCCAAAATCAGACAGAGTGTTGAGACCAGAGAGGCTAAGACCGCATTGACTCAGTGCGGTATTCATCCTCTCTGGTGTCAAGTCTGATTTTGAAAAAAAAAAAATAATAATCCAAAATCAGACAGAGTGTTGACACCAGAGAGGCTAAGACCGCATTGACTCAGTGCGGTATTCAGCCTCTCTGGTGTCAAGTCTGATTTTGGAAAAAAAAAAAAAAAAATCCAAAATCAGACAGAGTGTTGAGACCAGAGAGGCTAAGACCGCATTGACTCAGTGCGGTATTCAGCCTCTCTGGTGTCAAGTCTGATTTTGGAAAAAAAAAAAAAAAAATCCAAAATCAGACAGAGTGTTGACACCAGAGAGGCTAAGACCGCATTGACTCAGTGCGGTATTCAGCCTCTCTGGTGTCAAGTCTGATTTTGAAAAAAAAAAAAAAAAAAATCCAAAATCAGACAGAGTGTTGAGACCAGAGAGGCTAAGACCGCATTGACTCAGTGCGGTATTCAGCCTCTCTGGTGTCAAGTCTGATTTTGGAAAAAAAAAAAAAAAATCCAAAATCAGACGGAGTGTTGAGACCAGAGAGGCTAAGACCGCATTGACTCAGTGCGGTATTCAGCCTCTCTGGTGTCAAGTCTGATTTTGGGGAAAAAAAAAAAAAAAAAATCCAAAATCAGACAGAGTGTTGAGACCAGAGAGGCTAAGACCGCATTGACTCAGTGCGGTATTCAGCCTCTCTGGTGTCAAGTCTGATTTTGGAAAAAAAAAAAAAAAAATCGAAAATCAGACAGAGTGTTGACACCAGAGAGGCTAAGACCGCATTGACTCAGTGCGGTATTCAGCCTCTCTGGTGTCAAGTCTGATTTTGGAAAAAAAAAAAAAAAAAATCCAAAATCAGACAGAGTGTTGACACCAGAGAGGCTAAGACTGCATTGACTCAGTGCGGTATTCAGCCTCTCTGGTGTCAAGTCTGATTTTGGAAAAAAAAAAAAAAAATCCAAAATCAGACAGAGTGTTGACACCAGAGAGGCTAAGACCGCATTGACTCAGTGCGGTATTCAGCCTCTCTGGTGTCAAGTCTGATTTTGGAAAAAAAAAAAAAAAAATCCAAAATCAGACAGAGTGTTGACACCAGAGAGGCTAAGACCGCATTGACTCAGTGCGGTATTCAGCCTCTCTGGTGTCAAGTCTGATTTTGGAAAAAAAAAAAAAAAATCCAAAATCAGACAGAGTGTTGACACCAGAGAGGCTAAGACCGCATTGACTCAGTGCGGTATTCAGCCTCTCTGGTGTCAAGTCTGATTTTGGAAAAAAAAAAAAAAAAATCCAAAATCAGACAGAGTGTTGAGACCAGAGAGGCTAAGACCGCATTGACTCAGTGCGGTATTCAGCCTCTCTGGTGTCAAGTCTGATTTTGGAAAAAAAAAAAAAAAAAAATCCAAAATCAGACAGAGTGTTGAGACCAGAGAGGCTAAGACCGCATTGACTCAGTGCGGTATTCATCCTCTCTGGTGTCAAGTCTGATTTTGAAAAAATAATAATAATAATCCAAAATCAGACAGAGTGTTGAGACCAGAGAGGCTAAGACCGCATTGACTCAGTGCGGTATTCAGCCTCTCTGGTGTCAAGTCTGATTTTGGAAAAAAAAAAAAAAAATCCAAAATCAGACGGAGTGTTGAGACCAGAGAGGCTAAGACCGCATTGACTCAGTGCGGTATTCAGCCTCTCTGGTGTCAAGTCTGATTTTGGGGAAAAAAAAGAAAAAAAAAATCCAAAATCAGACAGAGTGTTGAGACCAGAGAGGCTAAGACCGCATTGACTCAGTGCGGTATTCAGCCTCTCTGGTGTCAAGTCTGATTTTGGAAAAAAAAAAAAAAAAATCGAAAATCAGACAGAGTGTTGACACCAGAGAGGCTAAGACCGCATTGACTCAGTGCGGTATTCAGCCTCTCTGGTGTCAAGTCTGATTTTGGAAAAAAAAAAAAAAAAAATCCAAAATCAGACAGAGTGTTGACACCAGAGAGGCTAAGACTGCATTGACTCAGTGCGGTATTCAGCCTCTCTGGTGTCAAGTCTGATTTTGGAAAAAAAAAAAAAAAATCCAAAATCAGACAGAGTGTTGACACCAGAGAGGCTAAGACCGCATTGACTCAGTGCGGTATTCAGCCTCTCTGGTGTCAAGTCTGATTTTGGAAAAAAAAAAAAAAAAATCGAAAATCAGACAGAGTGTTGAGACCAGAGAGGCTAAGACCGCATTGACTCAGTGCGGTATTCAGCCTCTCTGGTGTCAAGTCTGATTTTGGAAAAAAAAAAAAAAAAAAATCCAAAATCAGACAGAGTGTTGAGACCAGAGAGGCTAAGACCGCATTGACTCAGTGCGGTATTCAGCCTCTCTGGTGTCAAGTCTGATTTTGGAAAAAAAAAAAAAAAATCCAAAATCAGACGGAGTGTTGAGACCAGAGAGGCTAAGACCGCATTGACTCAGTGCGGTATTCAGCCTCTCTGGTGTCAAGTCTGATTTTGGAAAAAAAAAAAAAAAAATCGAAAATCAGACAGAGTGTTGACACCAGAGAGGCTAAGACCGCATTGACTCAGTGCGGTATTCAGCCTCTCTGGTGTCAAGTCTGATTTTGGAAAAAAAAAAAAAAAAAATCCAAAATCAGACAGAGTGTTGACACCAGAGAGGCTAAGACTGCATTGACTCAGTGCGGTATTCAGCCTCTCTGGTGTCAAGTCTGATTTTGGAAAAAAAAAAAAAAAATCCAAAATCAGACAGAGTGTTGACACCAGAGAGGCTAAGACCGCATTGACTCAGTGCGGTATTCAGCCTCTCTGGTGTCAAGTCTGATTTTGGAAAAAAAAAAAAAAAAATCCAAAATCAGACAGAGTGTTGACACCAGAGAGGCTAAGACCGCATTGACTCAGTGCGGTATTCAGCCTCTCTGGTGTCAAGTCTGATTTTGGAAAAAAAAAAAAAAAAATCCAAAATCAGACAGAGTGTTGACACCAGAGAGGCTAAGACCGCATTGACTCAGTGCGGTATTCAGCCTCTCTGGTGTCAAGTCTGATTTTGGAAAAAAAAAAAAAAAAATCCAAAATCAGACAGAGTGTTGAGACCAGAGAGGCTAAGACCGCATTGACTCAGTGCGGTATTCAGCCTCTCTGGTGTCAAGTCTGATTTTGGAAAAAAAAAAAAAAAAAAATCCAAAATCAGACAGAGTGTTGAGACCAGAGAGGCTAAGACCGCATTGACTCAGTGCGGTATTCATCCTCTCTGGTGTCAAGTCTGATTTTGAAAAAATAATAATAATAATCCAAAATCAGACAGAGTGTTGAGACCAGAGAGGCTAAGACCGCATTGACTCAGTGCGGTATTCAGCCTCTCTGGTGTCAAGTCTGATTTTGGAAAAAAAAAAAAAAAAATCCAAAATCAGACGGAGTGTTGAGACCAGAGAGGCTAAGACCGCATTGACTCAGTGCGGTATTCAGCCTCTCTGGTGTCAAGTCTGATTTTGGGGAAAAAAAAGAAAAAAAAAATCCAAAATCAGACAGAGTGTTGAGACCAGAGAGGCTAAGACCGCATTGACTCAGTGCGGTATTCAGCCTCTCTGGTGTCAAGTCTGATTTTGGAAAAAAAAAAAAAAAAATCGAAAATCAGACAGAGTGTTGACACCAGAGAGGCTAAGACCGCATTGACTCAGTGCGGTATTCAGCCTCTCTGGTGTCAAGTCTGATTTTGGAAAAAAAAAAAAAAAAAATCCAAAATCAGACAGAGTGTTGACACCAGAGAGGCTAAGACTGCATTGACTCAGTGCGGTATTCAGCCTCTCTGGTGTCAAGTCTGATTTTGGAAAAAAAAAAAAAAAATCCAAAATCAGACAGAGTGTTGACACCAGAGAGGCTAAGACCGCATTGACTCAGTGCGGTATTCAGCCTCTCTGGTGTCAAGTCTGATTTTGGAAAAAAAAAAAAAAAATCGAAAATCAGACAGAGTGTTGAGACCAGAGAGGCTAAGACCGCATTGACTCAGTGCGGTATTCAGCCTCTCTGGTGTCAAGTCTGATTTTGGAAAAAAAAAAAAAAAAAAATCCAAAATCAGACAGAGTGTTGAGACCAGAGAGGCTAAGACCGCATTGACTCAGTGCGGTATTCAGCCTCTCTGGTGTCAAGTCTGATTTTGGAAAAAAAAAAAAAAAATCCAAAATCAGACAGAGTGTTGAGACCAGAGAGGCTAAGACCGCATTGACTCAGTGCGGTATTCAGCCTCTCTGGTGTCAAGTCTGATTTTGGAAAAAAAAAAAAAAAAATCCAAAATCAGACAGAGTGTTGACACCAGAGAGGCTAAGACCGCATTGACTCAGTGCGGTATTCAGCCTCTCTGGTGTCAAGTCTGATTTTGGAAAAAAAAAAAAAAAAAATCCAAAATCAGACAGAGTGTTGACACCAGAGAGGCTAAGACCGCATTGACTCAGTGCGGTATTCAGCCTCTCTGGTGTCAAGTCTGATTTTGGAAAAAAAAAAAAAAAAAATCCAAAATCAGACAGAGTGTTGACACCAGAGAGGCTAAGACCGCATTGACTCAGTGCGGTATTCAGCCTCTCTGGTGTCAAGTCTGATTTTGGAAAAGGAAAAAAAAAAAAATCCAAAATCAGACAGAGTGTTGAGACCAGAGAGGCTAAGACCGCATTGACTCAGTGCGGTATTCAGCCTCTCTGGTGTCAAGTCTGATTTTGGAAAAAAAAAAAAAAAATCCAAAATCAGACAGAGTGTTGACACCAGAGAGGCTAAGACCGCATTGACTCAGTGCGGTATCCAGCCTCTCTGGTGTCAAGTCTGATTTTGGAAAAAAAAAAAAAAAAATCCAAAATCAGACAGAGTGTTGAGACCAGAGAGGCTAAGACCGCATTGACTCAGTGCGGTATTCAGCCTCTCTGGTGTCAAGTCTGATTTTGAAAAAAAAATAATAATAATCCAAAATCAGACAGAGTGTTGACACCAGAGAGGCTAAGACCGCATTGACTCAGTGCGGTACTCAGCCTCTCTGGTGTCAAGTCTGATTTTGGAAAAAAAAAAAAAAAAATCCAAAATCAGACAGAGTTTTGAGACCAGAGAGGCTAAGACCGCATTGACTCAGTGCGGTATTCAGCCTCTCTGGTGTCAAGTCTGATTTTGGAAAAAAAAAAAAAAAAAAATCCAAAATCAGACAGAGTGTTGACACCAGAGAGGCTAAGACCGCATTGACTCAGTGCGGTATTCAGCCTCTCTGGTGTCAAGTCTGATTTTGGAAAAGAAAAAAAAAAAAATCCAAAATCAGACAGAGTGTTGAGACCAGAGAGGCTAAGACCGCATTGACTCAGTGCGGTATTCAGCCTCTCTGGTGTCAAGTCTGATTTTGGAAAAAAAAAAAAAAAATCCAAAATCAGACAGAGTGTTGACACCAGAGAGGCTAAGACCGCATTGACTCAGTGCGGTATTCATCCTCTCTGGTGTCAAGTCTGATTTTGAAAAAAAAATAATAATAATCCAAAATCAGACAGAGTGTTGACACCAGAGAGGCTAAGACCGCATTGACTCAGTGCGGTATTCAGCCTCTCTGGTGTCAAGTCTGATTTTGGAAAAAAAAAAAAAAAAATCCAAAATCAGACAGAGTGTTGAGACCAGAGAGGCTAAGACCGCATTGACTCAGTGCGGTATTCAGCCTCTCTGGTGTCAAGTCTGATTTTGGAAAAAAAAAAAAAAAAATCCAAAATCAGACAGAGTGTTGACACCAGAGAGGCTAAGACCGCATTGACTCAGTGTGGTATTCAGCCTCTCTGGTGTCAAGTCTGATTTTGAAAAAAAAAAAAAAAAAATCAAAAATCAGACAGAGTGTTGAGACCAGAGAGGCTAAGACCGCATTGACTCAGTGCGGTATTCAGCCTCTCTGGTGTCAAGTCTGATTTTGGAAAAAAAAAAAAAAAAATCCAAAATCAGACGGAGTGTTGAGACCAGAGAGGCTAAGACCGCATTGACTCAGTGCGGTATTCAGCCTCTCTGGTGTCAAGTCTGATTTTGGGGAAAAAAAAAAAAAAAAAATCCAAAATCAGACAGAGTGTTGAGACCAGAGAGGCTAAGACCGCATTGACTCAGTGCGGTATTCAGCCTCTCTGGTGTCAAGTCTGATTTTGGAAAAAAAAAAAAAAAAATCCAAAATCAGACAGAGTGTTGAGACCAGAGAGGCTAAGACCGCATTGACTCAGTGCGGTATTCAGCCTCTCTGGTGTCAAGTCTGATTTTGGAAAAAAAAAAAAAAAATTGAAAATCAGACAGAGTGTTGACACCAGAGAGGCTAAGACCGCATTGACTCAGTGCGGTATTCAGCCTCTCTGGTGTCAAGTCTGATTTTGGAAAAAAAAAAAAAAAAATCCAAAATCAGACAGAGTGTTGACACCAGAGAGGCTAAGACCGCATTGACTCAGTGCGGTATTCAGCCTCTCTGGTGTCAAGTCTGATTTTGGAAAAAAAAAAAAAAAATCAAAAATCAGACAGAGTGTTGACACCAGAGAGGCTAAGACCGCATTGACTCAGTGCGGTATTCAGCCTCTCTGGTGTCAAGTCTGATTATGGAAAAAAAAAAAAAAAAATCCAAAATCAGACAGAGTGTTGAGACCAGAGAGGCTAAGACCGCATTGACTCAGTGCGGTATTCAGCCTCTCTGGTGTCAAGTCTGATTTTGGAAAAAAAAAAAAAAAAAAAATCCAAAATCAGACAGAGTGTTGAGACCAGAGAGGCTAAGACCGCATTGACTCAGTGCGGTATTCAGCCTCTCTGGTGTCAAGTCTGATTTTGGAAAAAAAAAAAAAAAATCCAAAATCAGACAGAGTGTTGACACCAGAGAGGCTAAGACCGCATTGACTCAGTGCGGTATTCAGCCTCTCTGGTGTCAAGTCTGATTTTGGAAAAAAAAAAAAAAAAATCCAAAATCAGACAGAGTGTTGACACCAGAGAGGCTAAGACCGCATTGACTCAGTGCGGTATCCAGCCTCTCTGGTGTCAAGTCTGATTTTTGAAAAAAAAAAAAAAAAATCCAAAATCAGACAGAGTGTTGAGACCAGAGAGGCTAAGACCGCATTGACTCAGTGCGGTATTCAGCCTCTCTGGTGTCAAGTCTGATTTTGGAAAAAAAAAAAAAAAAATCCAAAATCAGACAGAGTGTTGAGACCAGAGAGGCTAAGACCGCATTGACTCAGTGCAGTATTCAGCCTCTCTGGTGTCAAGTCTGATTTTGGAAAAAAAAAATAATAATCCAAAATCAGACAGAGTGTTGACACCAGAGAGGCTAAGACCGCATTGACTCAGTGCGGTATTCAGCCTCTCTGGTGTCAAGTCTGATTTTGGAAAAAAAAAAAAAAAATCCAAAATCAGACAGAGTGTTGACACCAGAGAGGCTAAGACCGCATTGACTCAGTGCGGTATTCAGCCTCTCTGGTGTCAAGTCTGATTTTGGAAAAAAAAAAAAAAAATCCAAAATCAGACAGAGTGTTGAGACCAGAGAGGCTAACACCGAGTTGACTCAGTGCGGTATTCAGCCACTCTGGTGTCAAGTCTGATTTTGGAAAAAAAAAAAAAAATCCAAAATCAGACAGAGTGTTGACACCAGAGAGGCTAAGACTGCATTGACTCAGTGCGGTACTCAGCCTCTCTGGTGTCAAGTCTGATTTTGGAAAAAAAAAAAAAAAAATCCAAAATCAGACAGAGTGTTGAGACCAGAGAGGCTAAGACCGAGTTGACTCAGTGCGGTATTCAGCCACTCTGGTGTCAAATCTGATTTTGGAAAAAAAAAAAAAAAAATCCAAAATCAGACAGAGTGTTGAGACCAGAGAGGCTAAGACCGAGTTGACTCAGTGCGGTATTCAGCCACTCTGGTGTCAAGTCTGATTTTGGAAAAAAAAAAAAAAAATCCAAAATCAGACAGAGTGTTGACACCAGAGAGGCTAAGACCGCATTGACTCAGTGCGGTACTCAGCCTCTCTGGTGTCAAGTCTGATTTTGGAAAAAAAAAAAAAAAAAATCCAAAATCAGACAGAGTGTTGAGACCAGAGAGGCTAAGACCGCATTGACTCAGTGCGGTACTCAGCCTCTCTGGTGTCAAGTCTGATTTTGGAAAAAAAAAAAAAAATCCAAAATCAGACAGAGTGTTGACACCAGAGAGGCTAAGACCGCATTGACTCAGTGCGGTATTCAGCCTCTCTGGTGTCAAGTCTGATTTTGAAAAAAAAAAAAAAAAAAATCCAAAATCAGACAGTGTTGAGACCAGAGAGGCTAAGACCGCATTGACTCAGTGCGGTATTCAGCCTCTCTGGTGTCAAGTCTGATTTTGGAAAAAAAAAAAAAAAATCCAAAATCAGACAGAGTGTTGACACCAGAGAGGCTAAGACCGCATTGACTCAGTGCGGTATTCAGCCTCTCTGGTGTCAAGTCTGATTTTGGAAAAAAAAAAAAAAATCCAAAATCAGACAGAGTGTTGACACCAGAGAGGCTAAGACCGCATTGACTCAGTGCGGTATTCAGCCTCTCTGGTGTCAAGTCTGATTTTGGAAAAAAAAAAAAAAAATCCAAAATCAGACAGAGTGTTGACACCAGAGAGGCTAAGACCGCATTGACTCAGTGCGGTATTCAGCCTCTCTGGTGTCAAGTCTGATTTTGGAAAAAAAAAAAAAAAAAATCCAAAATCAGACAGAGTGTTGAGACCAGAGAGGCTAAGACCGAGTTGACTCAGTGCGGTATTCAGCCACTCTGGTGTCAAATCTGATTTTGGAAAAAAAAAAAAAAAAATCCAAAATCAGACAGAGTGTTGAGACCAGAGAGGCTAAGACCGAGTTGACTCAGTGCGGTATTCAGCCACTCTGGTGTCAAGTCTGATTTTGGAAAAAAAAAAAAAAAAATCCAAAATCAGACAGAGTGTTGACACCAGAGAGGCTAAGACCGCATTGACTCAGTGCGGTACTCAGCCTCTCTGGTGTCAAGTCTGATTTTGGAAAAAAAAAAAAAAAAAATCCAAAATCAGACAGAGTGTTGAGACCAGAGAGGCTAAGACCGCATTGACTCAGTGCGGTACTCAGCCTCTCTGGTGTCAAGTCTGATTTTGGAAAAAAAAAAAAAAATCCAAAATCAGACAGAGTGTTGACACCAGAGAGGCTAAGACCGCATTGACTCAGTGCGGTATTCAGCCTCTCTGGTGTCAAGTCTGATTTTGAAAAAAAAAAAAAAAAAAATCCAAAATCAGACAGTGTTGAGACCAGAGAGGCTAAGACCGCATTGACTCAGTGCGGTATTCAGCCTCTCTGGTGTCAAGTCTGATTTTGGAAAAAAAAAAAAAAAATCCAAAATCAGACAGAGTGTTGACACCAGAGAGGCTAAGACCGCATTGACTCAGTGCGGTATTCAGCCTCTCTGGTGTCAAGTCTGATTTTGGAAAAAAAAAAAAAAATCCAAAATCAGACAGAGTGTTGACACCAGAGAGGCTAAGACCGCATTGACTCAGTGCGGTATTCAGCCTCTCTGGTGTCAAGTCTGATTTTGAAAAAAAAAAAAAAAAAATCCAAAATCAGACAGTGTTGAGACCAGAGAGGCTAAGACCGCATTGACTCAGTGCGGTATTCAGCCTCTCTGGTGTCAAGTCTGATTTTGGAAAAAAAAAAAAAAAATCCAAAATCAGACAGAGTGTTGACACCAGAGAGGCTAAGACCGCATTGACTCAGTGCGGTATTCAGCCTCTCTGGTGTCAAGTCTGATTTTGGAAAAAAAAAAAAAAAAAAATCCAAAATCAGACAGAGTGTTGACACCAGAGAGGCTAAGACCGCATTGACTCAGTGCGGTATTCAGCCTCTCTGGTGTCAAGTCTGATTTTGGAAAAAAAAAAAAAAAATCCAAAATCAGACAGAGTGTTGACACCAGAGAGGCTAAGACCGCATTGACTCAGTGCGGTATTCAGCCTCTCTGGTGTCAAGTCTGATTTTGGAAAAAAAAAAAAAAAAAATCCAAAATCAGACAGAGTGTTGAGACCAGAGAGGCTAAGACCGCATTGACTCAGTGCGGTATTCAGCCTCTCTGGTGTCAAGTCTGATTTTGGAAAAAAAAAAAAAAAAAAATCCAAAATCCGACAGAGTGTTGAGACCAGAGAGGCTAAGACCGCATTGACTCAGTGCGGTATTCAGCCTCTCTGGTGTCAAGTCTGATTTTGGAAAAAAAAAAAAAAAATCCAAAATCAGACAGAGTGTTGAGACCAGAGAGGCTAAGACCGCATTGACTCAGTGCGGTATTCAGCCTCTCTGGTGTCGTCTGATTTTGGAAAAAAAAAAAAAAAAAATCCAAAATCAGACAGAGTGTTGACACCAGAGAGGCTAAGACCGCATTGACTCAGTGCGGTACTCAGCCTCTCTGGTGTCAAGTCTGATTTTGGAAAAAAAAAAAAAAAAATCCAAAATCAGACAGAGTGTTGAGACCAGAGAGGCTAAGACCGCATTGACTCAGTGCGGTACTCAGCCTCTCTGGTGTCAAGTCTGATTTTGGAAAAAAAAAAAAAAAATCCAAAATCAGACAGAGTGTTGACACCAGAGAGGCTAAGACCGCATTGACTCAGTGCGGTATTCAGCCTCTCTGGTGTCAAGTCTGATTTTGGAAAAAAAAAAAAAAATCCAAAATCAGACAGAGTGTTGACACCAGAGAGGCTAAGACCGAGTTGACTCAGTGCGGTATTCAGCCACTCTGGTGTCAAGTCTGATTTTGGAAAAAAAAAAAAAAAAATCCAAAATCAGACAGAGTGTTGAGACCAGAGAGGCTAAGACCGAGTTGACTCAGTGCGGTATTCAGCCACTCTGGTGTCAAGTCTGATTTTGGAAAAAAAAAAAAAAAAATCCAAAATCAGACAGAGTGTTGAGACCAGAGAGGCTAAGACCGAGTTGACTCAGTGCGGTATTCAGCCACTCTGGTGTCAAGTCTGATTTTGGAAAAAAAAAAAAAAAATCCAAAATCAGACAGAGTGTTGACACCAGAGAGGCTAAGACCGCATTGACTCAGTGCGGTACTCAGCCTCTCTGGTGTCAAGTCTGATTTTGGAAAAAAAAAAAAAAAAATCCAAAATCAGACAGAGTGTTGAGACCAGAGAGGCTAAGACCGCATTGACTCAGTGCGGTACTCAGCCTCTCTGGTGTCAAGTCTGATTTTGGAAAAAAAAAAAAAAATCCAAAATCAGACAGAGTGTTGACACCAGAGAGGCTAAGACCGCATTGACTCAGTGCGGTATTCAGCCTCTCTGGTGTCAAGTCTGATTTTGAAAAAAAAAAAAAAAAAATCCAAAATCAGACAGTGTTGAGACCAGAGAGGCTAAGACCGCATTGACTCAGTGCGGTATTCAGCCTCTCTGGTGTCAAGTCTGATTTTGGAAAAAAAAAAAAAAAATCCAAAATCAGACAGAGTGTTGACACCAGAGAGGCTAAGACCGCATTGACTCAGTGCGGTATTCAGCCTCTCTGGTGTCAAGTCTGATTTTGGAAAAAAAAAAAAAAATCCAAAATCAGACAGAGTGTTGACACCAGAGAGGCTAAGACCGCATTGACTCAGTGCGGTATTCAGCCTCTCTGGTGTCAAGTCTGATTTTGAAAAAAAAAAAAAAAAAATCCAAAATCAGACAGTGTTGAGACCAGAGAGGCTAAGACCGCATTGACTCAGTGCGGTATTCAGCCTCTCTGGTGTCAAGTCTGATTTTGGAAAAAAAAAAAAAAAATCCAAAATCAGACAGAGTGTTGACACCAGAGAGGCTAAGACCGCATTGACTCAGTGCGGTATTCAGCCTCTCTGGTGTCAAGTCTGATTTTGGAAAAAAAAAAAAAAAAAAATCCAAAATCAGACAGAGTGTTGACACCAGAGAGGCTAAGACCGCATTGACTCAGTGCGGTATTCAGCCTCTCTGGTGTCAAGTCTGATTTTGGAAAAAAAAAAAAAAAAATCCAAAATCAGACAGAGTGTTGACACCAGAGAGGCTAAGACCGCATTGACTCAGTGCGGTATTCAGCCTCTCTGGTGTCAAGTCTGATTTTGGAAAAAAAAAAAAAAAAATCCAAAATCAGACAGAGTGTTGAGACCAGAGAGGCTAAGACCGCATTGACTCAGTGCGGTATTCAGCCTCTCTGGTGTCAAGTCTGATTTTGGAAAAAAAAAAAAAAAAAAATCCAAAATCCGACAGAGTGTTGAGACCAGAGAGGCTAAGACCGCATTGACTCAGTGCGGTATTCAGCCTCTCTGGTGTCAAGTCTGATTTTGGAAAAAAAAAAAAAAAAATCCAAAATCAGACAGTGTTGACACCAGAGAGGCTAAGACCGCATTGACTCAGTGCGGTATTCAGCCTCTCTGGTGTCAAGTCTGATTTTGGAAAAGAAAAAAAAAAAAAATCCAAAATCAGACAGAGTGTTGAGACCAGAGAGGCTAAGACCGCATTGACTCAGTGCGGTATTCAGCCTCTCTGGTGTCAAGTCTGATTTTGGAAAAAAAAAAAAAAAATCCAAAATCAGACAGAGTGTTGACACCAGAGAGGCTAAGACCGCATTGACTCAGTGCGGTATCCAGCCTCTCTGGTGTCAAGTCTGATTTTGGAAAAAAAAAAAAAAAAATCCAAAATCAGACAGAGTGTTGAGACCAGAGAGGCTAAGACCGCATTGACTCAGTGCGGTATTCAGCCTCTCTGGTGTCAAGTCTGATTTTGAAAAAAAAAATAATAATAATCCAAAATCAGACAGAGTGTTGACACCAGAGAGGCTAAGACCGCATTGACTCAGTGCGGTACTCAGCCTCTCTGGTGTCAAGTCTGATTTTGGAAAAAAAAAAAAAAAAAATCCAAAATCAGACAGAGTTTTGAGACCAGAGAGGCTAAGACCGCATTGACTCAGTGCGGTATTCAGCCTCTCTGGTGTCAAGTCTGATTTTGGAAAAAAAAAAAAAAAAATCCAAAATCAGACAGAGTGTTGAGACCAGAGAGGCTAAGACCGCATTGACTCAGTGCAGTATTCAGCCTCTCTGGTGTCAAGTCTGATTTTGGAAAAAAAAAAAAATAATCCAAAATCAGACAGAGTGTTGACACCAGAGAGGCTAAGACCGCATTGACTCAGTGCGGTATTCAGCCTCTCTGGTGTCAAGTCTGATTTTTGAAAAAAAAAAAAAAATCCAAAATCAGACAGAGTGTTGACACCAGAGAGGCTAAGACCGCATTGACTCAGTGCGGTATTCAGCCTCTCTGGTGTCAAGTCTGATTTTGGAAAAAAAAAAAAAAAATCCAAAATCAGACAGAGTGTTGAGACCAGAGAGGCTAAGACCGAGTTGACTCAGTGCGGTATTCAGCCACTCTGGTGTCAAGTCTGATTTTGGAAAAAAAAAAAAAAATCCAAAATCAGACAGAGTGTTGACACCAGAGAGGCTAAGACCGCATTGACTCAGTGCGGTATTCAGCCACTCTGGTGTCAAGTCTGATTTTGGAAAAAAAAAAAAAAAATCCAAAATCAGATAGAGTGTTGAGACCAGAGAGGCTAAGACCGAGTTGACTCAGTGCGGTATTCAGCCACTCTGGTGTCAAGTCTGATTTTGGAAAAAAAAAAAAAAAATCCAAAATCAGACAGAGTGTTGACACCAGAGAGGCTAAGACCGCATTGACTCAGTGCGGTACTCAGCCTCTCTGGTGTCAAGTCTGATTTTGGAAAAAAAAAAAAAAAAATCCAAAATCAGACAGAGTGTTGAGACCAGAGAGGCTAAGACCGCATTGACTCAGTGCGGTACTCAGCCTCTCTGGTGTCAAGTCTGATTTTGGAAAAAAAAAAAAAAATCCAAAATCAGACAGAGTGTTGACACCAGAGAGGCTAAGACCGCATTGACTCAGTGCGGTATTCAGCCTCTCTGGTGTCAAGTCTGATTTTGAAAAAAAAAAAAAAAAAAATCCAAAATCAGACAGTGTTGAGACCAGAGAGGCTAAGACCGCATTGACTCAGTGCGGTATTCAGCCTCTCTGGTGTCAAGTCTGATTTTGGAAAAAAAAAAAAAAAATCCAAAATCAGACAGAGTGTTGACACCAGAGAGGCTAAGACCGCATTGACTCAGTGCGGTATTCAGCCTCTCTGGTGTCAAGTCTGATTTTGGAAAAAAAAAAAAAAAAAATCCAAAATCAGACAGTGTTGAGACCAGAGAGGCTAAGACCGCATTGACTCAGTGCGGTATTCAGCCTCTCTGGTGTCAAGTCTGATTTTGGAAAAAAAAAAAAAAAATCCAAAATCAGACAGAGTGTTGACACCAGAGAGGCTAAGACCGCATTGACTCAGTGCGGTACTCAGCCTCTCTGGTGTCAAGTCTGATTTTGGAAAAAAAAAAAAAAAAAATCCAAAATCAGACAGAGTGTTGAGACCAGAGAGGCTAAGACCGAGTTGACTCAGTGCGGTATTCAGCCACTCTGGTGTCAAGTCTGATTTTGGAAAAAAAAAAAAAAAATCCAAAATCAGACAGAGTGTTGACACCAGAGAGGCTAAGACCGCATTGACTCAGTGCAGTACTCAGCCTCTCTGGTGTCAAGTCTGATTTTGGAAAAAAAAAAAAAAAAATCCAAAATCAGACAGAGTGTTGAGACCAGAGAGGCTAAGACCGCATTGACTCAGTGCGGTACTCAGCCTCTCTGGTGTCAAGTCTGATTTTGGAAAAAAAAAAAAAAAATCCAAAATCAGACAGAGTGTTGACACCAGAGAGGCTAAGACCGCATTGACTCAGTGCGGTATTCAGCCTCTCTGGTGTCAAGTCTGATTTTGAAAAAAAAAAAAAAAAAATCCAAAATCAGACAGTGTTGAGACCAGAGAGGCTAAGACCGCATTGACTCAGTGCGGTATTCAGCCTCTCTGGTGTCAAGTCTGATTTTGGAAAAAAAATAAAATAATCCAAAATCAGACAGAGTGTTGACACCAGAGAGGCTAAGACCGCATTGACTCAGTGCGGTATTCAGCCTCTCTGGTGTCAAGTCTGATTTTGGAAAAAAAAAAAAAAATCCAAAATCAGACAGAGTGTTGACACCAGAGAGGCTAAGACCGCATTGACTCAGTGCGGTATTCAGCCTCTCTGGTGTCAAGTCTGATTTTGAAAAAAAAAAAAAAAAAATCCAAAATCAGACAGTGTTGAGACCAGAGAGGCTAAGACCGCATTGACTCAGTGCGGTATTCAGCCTCTCTGGTGTCAAGTCTGATTTTGGAAAAAAAAAAAAAAAATCCAAAATCAGACAGAGTGTTGACACCAGAGAGGCTAAGACCGCATTGACTCAGTGCGGTATTCAGCCTCTCTGGTGTCAAGTCTGATTTTGGAAAAAAAAAAAAAAAAATCAAAAATCAGACAGAGTGTTGACACCAGAGAGGCTAAGACCGCATTGACTCAGTGCGGTATTCAGCCTCTCTGGTGTCAAGTCTGATTTTGAAAAAAAAAAAAAAAAAAATCCAAAATCAGACAGTGTTGAGACCAGAGAGGCTAAGACCGCATTGACTCAGTGCGGTATTCAGCCTCTCTGGTGTCAAGTCTGATTTTGGAAAAAAAATAAAATAATCCAAAATCAGACAGAGTGTTGACACCAGAGAGGCTAAGACCGCATTGACTCAGTGCGGTATTCAGCCTCTCTGGTGTCAAGTCTGATTTTGGAAAAAAAAAAAAAAATCCAAAATCAGACAGAGTGTTGACACCAGAGAGGCTAAGACCGCATTGACTCAGTGCGGTATTCAGCCTCTCTGGTGTCAAGTCTGATTTTGAAAAAAAAAAAAAAAAAATCCAAAATCAGACAGTGTTGAGACCAGAGAGGCTAAGACCGTATTGACTCAGTGCGGTATTCAGCCTCTCTGGTGTCAAGTCTGATTTTGGAAAAAAAAAAAAAAAATCCAAAATCAGACAGAGTGTTGACACCAGAGAGGCTAAGACCGCATTGACTCAGTGCGGTATTCAGCCTCTCTGGTGTCAAGTCTGATTTTGGAAAAAAAAAAAAAAAAATCCAAAATCAGACAGAGTGTTGACACCAGAGAGGCTAAGACCGCATTGACTCAGTGCGGTATTCAGCCTCTCTGGTGTCAAGTCTGATTTTGGAAAAAAAAAAAAAAAAATCCAAAATCAGACAGAGTGTTGAGACCAGAGAGGCTAAGACCGCATTGACTCAGTGCGGTATTCAGCCTCTCTGGTGTCAAGTCTGATTTTGGAAAAAAAAAAAAAAAAAAATCCAAAATCAGACAGAGTGTTGAGACCAGAGAGGCTAAGACCGCATTGACTCAGTGCGGTATTCAGCCTCTCTGGTGTCAAGTCTGATTTTGGAAAAAAAAAAAAAAAATCCAAAATCAGACAGAGTGTTGAGACCAGAGAGGCTAAGACCGCATTGACTCAGTGCGGTATTCAGCCTCTCTGGTGTCAAGTCTGATTTTTGAAAAAAAAAAAAAAAAATCCAAAATCAGACAGAGTGTTGACACCAGAGAGGCTAAGACCGCATTGACTCAGTGCGGTATTCAGCCTCTCTGGTGTCAAGTCTGATTTTTGAAAAAAAAAAAAAAAAATCCAAAATCAGACAGAGTGTTGACACCAGAGAGGCTAAGACCGCATTGACTCAGTGCGGTATTCAGCCTCTCTGGTGTCAAGTCTGATTTTGGAAAAAAAAAAAAAAAAATCCAAAATCAGACAGAGTGTTGACACCAGAGAGGCTAAGACCGCATTGACTCAGTGCGGTATTCAGCCTCTCTGGTGTCAAGTCTGATTTTGAAAAAAAAAAAAAAAAAATCCAAAATCAGACAGTGTTGAGACCAGAGAGGCTAAGACCGCATTGACTCAGTGCGGTATTCAGCCTCTCTGGTGTCAAGTCTGATTTTGGAAAAAAAAAAAAAAAATCCAAAATCAGACAGAGTGTTGACACCAGAGAGGCTAAGACCGCATTGACTCAGTGCGGTATTCAGCCTCTCTGGTGTCAAGTCTGATTTTGGAAATAAAAAAAAAAAAAATCCAAAATCAGACAGTGTTGAGACCAGAGAGGCTAAGACCGCATTGACTCAGTGCGGTATTCAGCCTCTCTGGTGTCAAGTCTGATTTTGGAAAAAAAAAAAAAAAATCCAAAATCAGACAGAGTGTTGACACCAGAGAGGCTAAGACCGCATTGACTCAGTGCGGTACTCAGCCTCTCTGGTGTCAAGTCTGATTTTGGAAAAAAAAAAAAAAAAAATCCAAAATCAGACAGAGTGTTGACACCAGAGAGGCTAAGACCGCATTGACTCAGTGCGGTATTCAGCCTCTCTGGTGTCAAGTCTGATTTTGGAAAAAAAAAAAAAAAAAATCCAAAATCAGACAGAGTGTTGACACCAGAGAGGCTAAGACCGCATTGACTCAGTGCGGTATTCAGCCTCTCTGGTGTCAAGTCTGATTTTGGAAAAAAAAAAAAAAAAAATCCAAAATCAGACAGAGTGTTGACACCAGAGAGGCTAAGACCGCATTGACTCAGTGCGGTATTCAGCCTCTCTGGTGTCAAGTCTGATTTTGGAAAAGAAAAAAAAAAAAATCCAAAATCAGACAGAGTGTTGAGACCAGAGAGGCTAAGACCGCATTGATTCAGTGCGGTATTCAGCCTCTCTGGTGTCAAGTCTGATTTTGGAAAAAAAAAAAAAAAATCCAAAATCAGACAGAGTGTTGACACCAGAGAGGCTAAGACCGCATTGACTCAGTGCGGTATCCAGCCTCTCTGGTGTCAAGTCTGATTTTGGAAAAAAAAAAAAAAAAATCCAAAATCAGACAGAGTGTTGAGACCAGAGAGGCTAAGACCGCATTGACTCAGTGCGGTATTCAGCCTCTCTGGTGTCAAGTCTGATTTTGAAAAAAATAAAAAAATAATCCAAAATCAGACAGAGTGTTGACACCAGAGAGGCTAAGACCGCATTGACTCAGTGCGGTACTCAGCCTCTCTGGTGTCAAGTCTGATTTTGGAAAAAAAAAAAAAAAAATCCAAAATCAGACAGAGTTTTGAGACCAGAGAGGCTAAGACCGCATTGACTCAGTGCGGTATTCAGCCTCTCTGGTGTCAAGTCTGATTTTGGAAAAAAAAAAAAAAAAAATCCAAAATCAGACAGAGTGTTGAGACCAGAGAGGCTAAGACCGCATTGACTCAGTGCGGTATTCAGCCTCTCTGGTGTCAAGTCTGATTTTGGAAAAAAAAAAAAAAATCCAAAATCAGACAGAGTGTTGACACCAGAGAGGCTAAGACCGCATTGACTCAGTGCGGTATTCATCCTCTCTGGTGTCAAGTCTGATTTTGAAAAAAAAATAATAATAATCCAAAATCAGACAGAGTGTTGAGACCAGAGAGGCTAAGACCGCATTGACTCAGTGCGGTATTCAGCCTCTCTGGTGTCAAGTCTGATTTTGGAAAAAAAAAAAAAAAATCCAAAATCAGACGGAGTGTTGAGACCAGAGAGGCTAAGACCGCATTGACTCAGTGCGGTATTCAGCCTCTCTGGTGTCAAGTCTGATTTTGGAAAAAAAAAAAAAAAAATCCAAAATCAGACGGAGTGTTGAGACCAGAGAGGCTAAGACCGCATTGACTCAGTGCGGTATTCAGCCTCTCTGGTGTCAAGTCTGATTTTGGGGGAAAAAAAAAAAAAAAAATCCAAAATCAGACAGAGTGTTGAGACCAGAGAGGCTAAGACCGCATTGACTCAGTGCGGTATTCAGCCTCTCTGGTGTCAAGTCTGATTTTGGAAAAAAAAAAAAAAAATCCAAAATCAGACAGAGTGTTGAGACCAGAGAGGCTAAGACCGCATTGACTCAGTGCGGTATTCAGCCTCTCTGGTGTCAAGTCTGATTTTGGAAAAAAAAAAAAAAAAATTGAAAATCAGACAGAGTGTTGACACCAGAGAGGCTAAGACCGCATTGACTCAGTGCGGTATTCAGCCTCTCTGGTGTCAAGTCTGATTTTGGAAAAAAAAAAAAAAAAATCCAAAATCAGACAGAGTGTTGACACCAGAGAGGCTAAGACCGCATTGACTCAGTGCGGTATTCAGCCTCTCTGGTGTCAAGTCTGATTTTGGAAAAAAAAAAAAAAAATCCAAAATCAGACAGTGTTGACACCAGAGAGGCTAAGACCGCATTGACTCAGTGCGGTATTCAGCCTCTCTGGTGTCAAGTCTGATTTTGGAAAAAAAAAAAAAAAAAATCCAAAATCAGACAGAGTGTTGAGACCAGAGAGGCTAAGACCGCATTGACTCAGTGCGGTATTCAGCCTCTCTGGTGTCAAGTCTGATTTTGGAAAAAAAAAAAAAAAAAAATCCAAAATCAGACAGAGTGTTGAGACCAGAGAGGCTAAGACCGCATTGACTCAGTGCGGTATTCAGCCTCTCTGGTGTCAAGTCTGATTTTGGAAAAAAAAAAAAAAAATCCAAAATCAGACAGAGTGTTGACACCAGAGAGGCTAAGACCGCATTGACTCAGTGCGGTATTCAGCCTCTCTGGTGTCAAGTCTGATTTTGAAAAAAAAAAAAAAAAAATCCAAAATCAGACAGAGTGTTGAGACCAGAGAGGCTAAGACCGCATTGACTCAGTGCGGTATTCAGCCTCTCTGGTGTCAAGTCTGATTTTGGAAAAAAAAAAAAAAAATCCAAAATCAGACAGAGTGTTGAGACCAGAGAGGCTAAGACCGCATTGACTCAGTGCGGTATTCAGCCTCTCTGGTGTCAAGTCTGATTTTGGAAAAAAAAAAAAAAAAATTGAAAATCAGACAGAGTGTTGACACCAGAGAGGCTAAGACCGCATTGACTCAGTGCGGTATTCAGCCTCTCTGGTGTCAAGTCTGATTTTTGAAAAAAAAAAAAAAAATCCAAAATCAGACAGAGTGTTGACACCAGAGAGGCTAAGACCGCATTGACTCAGTGCGGTATTCAGCCTCTCTGGTGTCAAGTCTGATTTTGAAAAAAAAAAAAAAAAAAATCCAAAATCAGACAGAGTGTTGACACCAGAGAGGCTAAGACCGCATTGACTCAGTGCGGTATTCAGCCTCTCTGGTGTAAAGTCTGATTTTGGAAAAGAAAAAAAAAAAAATCCAAAATCAGACAGAGTGTTGAGACCAGAGAGGCTAAGACCGCATTGACTCAGTGCGGTATTCAGCCTCTCTGGTGTCAAGTCTGATTTTGGAAAAAAAAAAAAAAATCCAAAATCAGACAGAGTGTTGACACCAGAGAGGCTAAGACCGCATTGACTCAGTGCGGTATTCAGCCTCTCTGGTGTCAAGTCTGATTTTGAAAAAAAAAAAAAAAAAATCCAAAATCAGACAGAGTGTTGACACCAGAGAGGCTAAGACCGCATTGACTCAGTGCGGTATTCAGCCTCTCTGGTGTCAAGTCTGATTTTGGAAAAAAAAAAAAAAAAATCCAAAATCAGACAGAGTGTTGAGACCAGAGAGGCTAAGACCGCATTGACTCAGTGCGGTATTCAGCCTCTCTGGTGTCAAGTCTGATTTTGGAAAAAAAAAAAAAAAAATCCAAAATCAGACAGAGTGTTGACACCAGAGAGGCTAAGACCGCATTGACTCAGTGCGGTATTCAGCCTCTCTGGTGTCAAGTCTGATTTTAGAAAAAAAAAAAAAAAAAAAAAAATCAGACAGAGTGTTGACACCAGAGATGCTAAGACCGCATTGACTCAGTGCGGTATTCAGCCTCTCTGGTGTCAAGTCTGATTTTGGAAAAAAAAAAAAAAAAAATCCAAAATCAGACAGAGTGTTGAGACCAGAGAGGCTAAGACCGCATTGACTCAGTGCGGTATTCAGCCTCTCTGGTGTCAAGTCTGATTTTGGAAAAAAAAAAAAAAAATCCAAAATCAGACAGAGTGTTGAGACCAGAGAGGCTAAGACCGCATTGACTCAGTGCTGTATTCAGCCTCTCTGGTGTCAAGTCTGATTTTGGAAAAAAAAAAAAAAATCCAAAATCAGACAGAGTGTTGACACCAGAGAGGCTAAGACCGCATTGACTCAGTGCGGTATTCAGCCTCTCTGGTGTCAAGTCTGATTTTGGAAAAAAAAAAAAAAAAATCCAAAATCAGACAGAGTGTTGAGACCAGAGAGGCTAAGACCGCATTGACTCAGTGCGGTATTCAGCCTCTCTGGTGTCAAGTCTGATTTTGGAAAAAAAAAAAAAAAAAAATCCAAAATCAGACAGAGTGTTGAGACCAGAGAGGCTAAGACCGCATTGACTCAGTGCGGTATTCAGCCTCTCTGGTGTCAAGTCTGATTTTGGAAAAAAAAAAAAAAAATCCAAAATCAGACAGAGTGTTGAGACCAGAGAGGCTAAGACCGCATTGACTCAGTGCTGTATTCAGCCTCTCTGGTGTCAAGTCTGATTTTGGAAAAAAAAAAAAAAATCCAAAATCAGACAGAGTGTTGACACCAGAGAGGCTAAGACCGCATTGACTCAGTGCGGTATTCAGCCTCTCTGGTGTAAAGTCTGATTTTGGAAAAGAAAAAAAAAAAAATCCAAAATCAGACAGAGTGTTGAGACCAGAGAGGCTAAGACCGCATTGACTCAGTGCGGTATTCAGCCTCTCTGGTGTCAAGTCTGATTTTGAAAAAAAAAAAAAAAAAAAAAAAATCAGACAGAGTGTTGACACCAGAGAGGCTAAGACCGCATTGACTCAGTGCAGTATTCAGCCTCTCTGGTGTCAAGTCTGATTTTGGAAAAAAAAAAAAAAATCCAAAATCAGACAGAGTGTTGACACCAGGGAGGCTAAGACCGCATTGACTCAGTGCGGTATTCAGCCTCTCTGGTGTCAAGTCTGATTTTGGGAAAAAAAAATCCAAAATCCAAAATCAGACAGAGTGTTGAGACCAGAGAGGCTAAGACCGCATTGACTCAGTGCGGTATTCAGCCTCTCTGGTGTCAAGTCTGATTTTGAAAAAAAAAAAAAAAAAATCCAAAATCAGACAGAGTGTTGAGACCAGAGAGGCTAAGACCGCATTGACTCAGTCCAGTATTCAGCTTCTCTGGTGTCAAGTCTGATTTTGGAAAAAAAAAAAAAAAATCCAAAATCAGACAGAGTGTTGACACCAGGGAGGCTAAGACCGCATTGACTCAGTGCGGTATTCAGCCTCTCTGGTGTCAAGTCTGATTTTGGGAAAAAAAAATCCAAAATCCAAAATCAGACAGAGTGTTGAGACCAGAGAGGCTAAGACCGCATTGACTCAGTGCGGTATTCAGCCTCTCTGGTGTCAAGTCTGATTTTGGAAAAAAAAAAAAAAAAAAATCCAAAATCAGACAGAGTGTTGAGACCAGAGAGGCTAAGACCGCATTGACTCAGTGCGGTATTCAGCCTCTCTGGTGTCAAGTCTGATTTTGGAAAAAAAAAAAAAAAAATCCAAAATCAGACAGAGTGTTGAGACCAGAGAGGCTAAGACCGCATTGACTCAGTGCGGTATTCAGCCTCTCTGGTGTCAAGTCTGATTTTGGAAAAAAAAAAAAAAAAAATCCAAAATCAGACAGAGTGTTGAGACCAGAGAGGCTAAGACCGCATTGACTCAGTGCGGTATTCAGCCTCTCTGGTGTCAAGTCTGATTTTTGAAAAAAAAAAAAAAAATCCAAAATCAGACAGAGTGTTGAGACCAGAGAGGCTAAGACCGCATTGACTCAGTGCGGTATTCAGCCTCTCTGGTGTCAAGTCTGATTTTGAAAAAAAAAAAAAAAAAAATCCAAAATCAGACAGAGTGTTGACACCAGAGAGGCTAAGACCGCATTGACTCAGTGCGGTATTCAGCCTCTCTGGTGTAAAGTCTGATTTTGGAAAAGAAAAAAAAAAAAATCCAAAATCAGACAGAGTGTTGAGACCAGAGAGGCTAAGACCGCATTGACTCAGTGCGGTATTCAGCCTCTCTGGTGTCAAGTCTGATTTTGGAAAAAAAAAAAAAAAAATCCAAAATCAGACAGAGTGTTGACACCAGAGAGGCTAAGACCGCATTGACTCAGTGCGGTATCCAGCCTCTCTGGTGTCAAGTCTGATTTTGGAAAAAAAAAAAAAAAAATCCAAAATCAGACAGAGTGTTGAGACCAGAGAGGCTAAGACCGCATTGACTCAGTGCGGTATTCAGCCTCTCTGGTGTCAAGTCTGATTTTGGAAAAAAAAAAAAAAAAATCCAAAATCAGACAGAGTGTTGACACCAGAGAGGCTAAGACCGCATTGACTCAGTGCGGTATTCAGCCTCTCTGGTGTCAAGTCTGATTTTGCAAAAGAAAAAAAAAAAAATCCAAAATCAGACAGAGTGTTGAGACCAGAGAGGCTAAGACCGCATTGACTCAGTGCGGTATTCAGCCTCTCTGGTGTCAAGTCTGATTTTGGAAAAAAAAAAAAAAAATCCAAAATCAGACAGAGTGTTGACACCAGAGAGGCTAAGACCGCATTGACTCAGTGCGGTATTCAGCCTCTCTGGTGTCAAGTCTGATTTTGAAAAAAAAAAAAAAAAAAATCCAAAATCAGACAGAGTGTTGACACCAGAGAGGCTAAGACCGCATTGACTCAGTGCGGTATTCAGCCTCTCTGGTGTCAAGTCTGATTTTGGAAAAAAAAAAAAAAAAATCCAAAATCAGACAGAGTGTTGAGACCAGAGAGGCTAAGACCGCATTGACTCAGTGCGGTATTCAGCCTCTCTGGTGTCAAGTCTGATTTTGGAAAAAAAAAAAAAAAAAATCCAAAATCAGACAGAGTGTTGACACCAGAGAGGCTAAGACCGCATTGACTCAGTGCGGTATTCAGCCTCTCTGGTGTCAAGTCTGATTTTAGAAAAAAAAAAAAAAAAAAAAAAATCAGACAGAGTGTTGACACCAGAGATGCTAAGACCGCATTGACTCAGTGCGGTATTCAGCCTCTCTGGTGTCAAGTCTGATTTTGGAAAAAAAAAAAAAAAAATCCAAAATCAGACAGAGTGTTGAGACCAGAGAGGCTAAGACCGCATTGACTCAGTGCGGTATTCAGCCTCTCTGGTGTCAAGTCTGATTTTGGAAAAAAAAAAAAAAAATCCAAAATCAGACAGAGTGTTGAGACCAGAGAGGCTAAGACCGCATTGACTCAGTGCGGTATTCAGCCTCTCTGGTGTCAAGTCTGATTTTGGAAAAAAAAAAAAAAATCCAAAATCAGACAGAGTGTTGACACCAGAGAGGCTAAGACCGCATTGACTCAGTGCGGTATTCAGCCTCTCTGGTGTCAAGTCTGATTTTGGAAAAAAAAAAAAAAAAATCCAAAATCAGACAGAGTGATCCAAAATCAGACAGAGTGTTGAGACCAGAGAGGCTAAGACCGCATTGACTCAGTGCGGTATTCAGCCTCTCTGGTGTCAAGTCTGATTTTGAAAAAAAAAAAAAAAAAATCAAAAATCAGACAGAGTGTTGAGACCAGAGAGGCTAAGACCGCATTGACTCAGTGCAGTATTCAGCCTCTCTGGTGTCAAGTCTGATTTTGGAAAAAAAAAAAAAAATCCAAAATCAGACAGAGTGTTGACACCAGGAGGCTAAGACTGCATTGACTCAGTGCGGTATTCAGCCTCTCTGGTGTCAAGTCTGATTTTGGGAAAAAAAAAATCCAAAATCCAAAATCAGACAGAGTGTTGAGACCAGAGAGGCTAAGACCGCATTGACTCAGTGCGGTATTCAGCCTCTCTGGTGTCAAGTCTGATTTTGAAAAAAAAAAAAAAAAATCCAAAATCAGACAGAGTGTTGAGACCAGAGAGGCTAAGACCGCATTGACTCAGTCAGTATTCAGCTTCTCTGGTGTCAAGTCTGATTTTGGAAAAAAAAAAAAAAAATCCAAAATCAGACAGAGTGTTGACACCAGGAGGCTAAGACCGCATTGACTCAGTGCGGTATTCAGCCTCTCTGGTGTCAAGTCTGATTTTGGAAAAAAAAAAAAAAAAAAATCCAAAATCAGACAGAGTGTTGAGACCAGAGAGGCTAAGACCGCATTGACTCAGTGCGGTATTCAGCCTCTCTGGTGTCAAGTCTGATTTTGGAAAAAAAAAAAAAAAATCCAAAATCAGACAGAGTGTTGAGACCAGGGAGGCTAAGACCGCATTGACTCAGTGCGGTATTCAGCCTCTCTGGTGTCAAGTCTGATTTTGGAAAAAAAAAAAAAAAAATCCAAAATCAGACAGAGTGTTGACACCAGAGAGGCTAAGACCGCATTGACTCAGTGCGGTATTCAGCCTCTCTGGTGTCAAGTCTGATTTTGAAAAAAAAAAAAAAAAAATCCAAAATCAGACAGAGTGTTGACACCAGAGAGGCTAAGACCGCATTGACTCAGTGCGGTATTCAGCCTCTCTGGTGTCAAGTCTGATTTTGGAAAAGAAAAAAAAAAAAATCCAAAATCAGACAGAGTGTTGAGACCAGAGAGGCTAAGACCGCATTGACTCAGTGCGGTATTCAGCCTCTCTGGTGTCAAGTCTGATTTTGGAAAAAAAAAAAAAAAAATCCAAAATCAGACAGAGTGTTGACACCAGAGAGGCTAAGACCGCATTGACTCAGTGCGGTATTCAGCCTCTCTGGTGTCAAGTCTGATTTTGAAAAAAAAAAAAAAAAATCCAAAATCAGACAGAGTGTTGAGACCAGAGAGGCTAAGACCGCATTGACTCAGTGCGGTATTCAGCCTCTCTGGTGTCAAGTCTGATTTTGGAAAAAAAAAAAAAAAAATCCAAAATCAGACGGAGTGTTGAGACCAGAGAGGCTAAGACCGCATTGACTCAGTGCGGTATTCAGCCTCTCTGGTGTCAAGTCTGATTTTGGGGAAAAAAAAAAAAAAAAATCCAAAATCAGACAGAGTGTTGAGACCAGAGAGGCTAAGACCGCATTGACTCAGTGCGGTATTCAGCCTCTCTGGTGTCAAGTCTGATTTTGGAAAAAAAAAAAAAAAATCCAAAATCAGACAGAGTGTTGAGACCAGAGAGGCTAAGACCGCATTGACTCAGTGCGGTATTCAGCCTCTCTGGTGTCAAGTCTGATTTTGGAAAAAAAAAAAAAAAAATCGAAAATCAGACAGAGTGTTGACACCAGAGAGGCTAAGACCGCATTGACTCAGTGCGGTATTCAGCCTCTCTGGTGTCAAGTCTGATTTTGGAAAAAAAAAAAAAAAAAATCCAAAATCAGACAGAGTGTTGACACCAGAGAGGCTAAGACCGCATTGACTCAGTGCGGTATTCAGCCTCTCTGGTGTCAAGTCTGATTTTGGAAAAAAAAAAAAAAAATCCAAAATCAGACAGAGTGTTGACACCAGAGAGGCTAAGACCGCATTGACTCAGTGCGGTATTCAGCCTCTCTGGTGTCAAGTCTGATTTTGGAAAAAAAAAAAAAAAAATCCAAAATCAGACAGAGTGTTGAGACCAGAGAGGCTAAGACCGCATTGACTCAGTGCGGTATTCAGCCTCTCTGGTGTCAAGTCTGATTTTGGAAAAAAAAAAAAAAAAATCCAAAATCAGACAGAGTGTTGAGACCAGAGAGGCTAAGACCGCATTGACTCAGTGCGGTATTCAGCCTCTCTGGTGTCAAGTCTGATTTTTGAAAAAAAAAAAAAAATCCAAAATCAGACAGAGTGTTGAGACCAGAGAGGCTAAGACCGCATTGACTCAGTGCGGTATTCAGCCTCTCTGGTGTCAAGTCTGATTTTGGAAAAAAAAAAAAAAAAAAATCCAAAATCAGACAGAGTGTTGAGACCAGAGAGGCTAAGACCGCATTGACTCAGTGCGGTATTCAGCCTCTCTGGTGTCAAGTCTGATTTTGGAAAAAAAAAAAAAAAAATCCAAAATCAGACAGAGTGTTGAGACCAGAGAGGCTAAGACCGCATTGACTCAGTGCGGTATTCAGCCTCTCTGGTGTCAAGTCTGATTTTTGAAAAAAAAAAAAAAAATCCAAAATCAGACAGAGTGTTGAGACCAGAGAGGCTAAGACCGCATTGACTCAGTGCGGTATTCAGCCTCTCTGGTGTCAAGTCTGATTTTGAAAAAAAAAAAAAAAAAATCCAAAATCAGACAGAGTGTTGACACCAGAGAGGCTAAGACCGCATTGACTCAGTGCGGTATTCAGCCTCTCTGGTGTAAAGTCTGATTTTGGAAAGAAAAAAAAAAAAATCCAAAATCAGACAGAGTGTTGAGACCAGAGAGGCTAAGACCGCATTGACTCAGTGCGGTATTCAGCCTCTCTGGTGTCAAGTCTGATTTTGGAAAAAAAAAAAAAAAAATCCAAAATCAGACAGAGTGTTGACACCAGAGAGGCTAAGACCGCATTGACTCAGTGCGGTATCCAGCCTCTCTGGTGTCAAGTCTGATTTTGGAAAAAAAAAAAAAAAAATCCAAAATCAGACAGAGTGTTGAGACCAGAGAGGCTAAGACCGCATTGACTCAGTGCGGTATTCAGCCTCTCTGGTGTCAAGTCTGATTTTGGAAAAAAAAAAAAAAAAAATCCAAAATCAGACAGAGTGTTGACACCAGAGAGGCTAAGACCGCATTGACTCAGTGCGGTATTCAGCCTCTCTGGTGTCAAGTCTGATTTTGGAAAAGAAAAAAAAAAAATCCAAAATCAGACAGAGTGTTGAGACCAGAGAGGCTAAGACCGCATTGACTCAGTGCGGTATTCAGCCTCTCTGGTGTCAAGTCTGATTTTGGAAAAAAAAAAAAAAAATCCAAAATCAGACAGAGTGTTGACACCAGAGAGGCTAAGACCGCATTGACTCAGTGCGGTATTCAGCCTCTCTGGTGTCAAGTCTGATTTTGAAAAAAAAAAAAAAAAAATCCAAAATCAGACAGAGTGTTGACACCAGAGAGGCTAAGACCGCATTGACTCAGTGCGGTATTCAGCCTCTCTGGTGTCAAGTCTGATTTTGGAAAAAAAAAAAAAAAAATCCAAAATCAGACAGAGTGTTGAGACCAGAGAGGCTAAGACCGCATTGACTCAGTGCGGTATTCAGCCTCTCTGGTGTCAAGTCTGATTTTGGAAAAAAAAAAAAAAAAATCCAAAATCAGACAGAGTGTTGACACCAGAGAGGCTAAGACCGCATTGACTCAGTGCGGTATTCAGCCTCTCTGGTGTCAAGTCTGATTTTAGAAAAAAAAAAAAAAAAACAAAATCAGACAGAGTGTTGACACCAGAGATGCTAAGACCGCATTGACTCAGTGCGGTATTCAGCCTCTCTGGTGTCAAGTCTGATTTTGGAAAAAAAAAAAAAAAAATCCAAAATCAGACAGAGTGTTGAGACCAGAGAGGCTAAGACCGCATTGACTCAGTGCGGTATTCAGCCTCTCTGGTGTCAAGTCTGATTTTGGAAAAAAAAAAAAAAAATCCAAAATCAGACAGAGTGTTGAGACCAGAGAGGCTAAGACCGCATTGACTCAGTGCGGTATTCAGCCTCTCTGGTGTCAAGTCTGATTTTGGAAAAAAAAAAAAAAATCCAAAATCAGACAGAGTGTTGACACCAGAGAGGCTAAGACCGCATTGACTCAGTGCGGTATTCAGCCTCTCTGGTGTCAAGTCTGATTTTGGAAAAAAAAAAAAAAAAATCCAAAATCAGACAGAGTGTTGAGACCAGAGAGGCTAAGACCGCATTGACTCAGTGCGGTATTCAGCCTCTCTGGTGTCAAGTCTGATTTTGAAAAAAAAAAAAAAAAATCCAAAATCAGACAGAGTGTTGAGACCAGAGAGGCTAAGACCGCATTGACTCAGTGCAGTATTCAGCCTCTCTGGTGTCAAGTCTGATTTTGGAAAAAAAAAAAAAAATCCAAAATCAGACAGAGTGTTGACACCAGGGAGGCTAAGACCGCATTGACTCAGTGCGGTATTCAGCCTCTCTGGTGTCAAGTCTGATTTTGGAAAAAAAAATCCAAAATCCAAAATCAGACAGAGTGTTGAGACCAGAGAGGCTAAGACCGCATTGACTCAGTGCGGTATTCAGCCTCTCTGGTGTCAAGTCTGATTTTGAAAAAAAAAAAAAAAAATCCAAAATCAGACAGAGTGTTGAGACCAGAGAGGCTAAGACCGCATTGACTCAGTCAGTATTCAGCCTCTCTGGTGTCAAGTCTGATTTTGGAAAAAAAAAAAAAAAATCCAAAATCAGACAGAGTGTTGACACCAGGGAGGCTAAGACCGCATTGACTCAGTGCGGTATTCAGCCTCTCTGGTGTCAAGTCTGATTTTGGGAAAAAAAAATCCAAAATCCAAAATCAGACAGAGTGTTGAGACCAGAGAGGCTAAGACCGCATTGACTCAGTGCGGTATTCAGCCTCTCTGGTGTCAAGTCTGATTTTGGAAAAAAAAATCCAAAATCCAAAATCAGACAGAGTGTTGAGACCAGAGAGGCTAAGACCGCATTGACTCAGTGCGGTATTCAGCCTCTCTGGTGTCAAGTCTGATTTTGAAAAAAAAAAAAAAAAATCCAAAATCAGACAGAGTGTTGAGACCAGAGAGGCTAAGACCGCATTGACTCAGTGCGGTATTCAGCTCTCTGGTGTCAAGTCTGATTTTGGAAAAAAAAAAAAAAAATCCAAAATCAGACAGAGTGTTGACACCAGAGAGGCTAAGACCGCATTGACTCAGTGCGGTATTCAGCCTCTCTGGTGTCAAGTCTGATTTTGGAAAAAAAAAAAAAAAATCCAAAATCAGACAGAGTGTTGAGACCAGAGAGGCTAAGACCGCATTGACTCAGTGCGGTATTCAGCCTCTCTGGTGTCAAGTCTGATTTTGGAAAAAAAAAAAAAAAAAAATCCAAAATCAGACAGAGTGTTGAGACCAGAGAGGCTAAGACCGCATTGACTCAGTGCGGTATTCAGCCTCTCTGGTGTCAAGTCTGATTTTGGAAAAAAAAAAAAAAAAATCCAAAATCAGACAGAGTGTTGAGACCAGAGAGGCTAAGACCGCATTGACTCAGTGCGGTATTCAGCCTCTCTGGTGTCAAGTCTGATTTTGGAAAAAAAAAAAAAAAAATCCAAAATCAGACAGAGTGTTGACACCAGAGAGGCTAAGACCGCATTGACTCAGTGCGGTATTCAGCCTCTCTGGTGTCAAGTCTGATTTTGGAAAAGAAAAAAAAAAAAATCCAAAATCAGACAGAGTGTTGAGACCAGAGAGGCTAAGACCGCATTGACTCAGTGCGGTATTCAGCCTCTCTGGTGTCAAGTCTGATTTTGGAAAAAAAAAAAAAAATCCAAAATCAGACAGAGTGTTGACACCAGAGAGGCTAAGACCGCATTGACTCAGTGCGGTATCAGCCTCTCTGGTGTCAAGTCTGATTTGGAAAAAAAAAAAAAAAAATCCAAAATCAGACAGAGTGTTGAGACCAGAGAGGCTAAGACCGCATTGACTCAGTGCGGTATTCAGCCTCTCTGGTGTCAAGTCTGATTTTGGAAAAAAAAAAAAAAAATCCAAAATCAGACAGAGTGTTGACACCAGAGAGGCTAAGACCGCATTGACTCAGTGCGGTATTCAGCCTCTCTGGTGTCAAGTCTGATTTTGGAAAAAAAAAAAAAAAAAATCCAAAATCAGACAGAGTGTTGAGACCAGAAGAGGCTAAGACCGCATTGACTCAGTGCGGTATTCAGCCTCTCTGGTGTCAAGTCTGATTTTGGAAAAAAAAAAAAAAAATCCAAAATCAGACAGAGTGTTGACACCAGAGAGGCTAAGACCGCATTGACTCAGTGCGGTATTCAGCCTCTCTGGTGTCAAGTCTGATTTTGGAAAAAAAAAAAAAAAAAATCCAAAATCAGACAGAGTGTTGAGACCAGAGAGGCTAAGACCGCATTGACTCAGTGCGGTATTCAGCCTCTCTGGTGTCAAGTCTGATTTTGGAAAAAAAAAAAAAAAAATCCAAAATCAGACAGAGTGTTGACACCAGAGAGGCTAAGACCGCATTGACTCAGTGCGGTATTCAGCCTCTCTGGTGTCAAGTCTGATTTTAGAAAAAAAAAAAAAAAAAAACAAAATCAGACAGAGTGTTGACGACCAGAGATGCTAAGACCGCATTGACTCAGTGCGGTATTCAGCCTCTCTGGTGTCAAGTCTGATTTTGGAAAAAAAAAAAAAAAAATCCAAAATCAGACAGAGTGTTGACACCAGAGAGGCTAAGACCGCATTGACTCAGTGCGGTATTCAGCCTCTCTGGTGTCAAGTCTGATTTTAGAAAAAAAAAAAAAAAAAAAAAAATCAGACAGAGTGTTGACACCATAG